>NC_048895.1:6311450-6453582 GCF_011077185.1 Oxyura jamaicensis
TTGCCTTCCCTTCCCTTTCCTTTCCTTCCCTTCCCCTCCCCTCCCTTCCCTTCCCTTCCCTTCTTTTCTCTTCCTCTTTTTTTTTTTTTTTTAATTTTTCTGCTGATGTAGCCAACAACAGAGGAGTGTCCTCAAAGCATTGGACACGTTTACTCTCTGGCACGTAATAATTTGTCTCCTGTGTCTTTCTCTAGGCTGATTCCAATAAAACCAGGATTGATGAAGCCAACCAGCGTGCAACAAAGATGCTCGGCAGTGGTTAAATGCAGCAAAGTGCATTTCCTTTTAACGCTGCCCAAGAGGGCAGTACCTTCATGCTTTTATCATGGTATCTACCTACTAGGTTTGCACACATGCACATATCAACCCCATTGTAAATGTTGTCCTGTGTAGTTTGTCAGCTTTCCAAAAATGATACTTGTAATTATTTTTTTCTAGATATCTTTCTTTCCAAAGGTTGTACATAGTGCTGATTTGATGGCTATAGCTCACTATGATGTTTTTTGGGATTTTTCCTTTCCTTGTTTCTGTTTGGATTCTTTTTCTTTTTTCCTCTCCTCCTTTTTTTAAATGATGTTTGCTGAATGACAACAATGTTGGAATGCTAAACGTGCTGTTAACCTTTAAATATACAGTATTGTTCTTGTAAAACTGTGACATTCCACAGAGCTACTGCCATGCTCCTGTCTTTGGGTATCACGATGTTTAAGCACTTAAACCTGCTGTCTTCGGTTCTTCATTGCCATTATCTGTTGTTATGATTTCATGATTAGACAATGTGGAATTATATTACTATAACAAGCATTGCACTACAAAGTGATGTGATTTATGCATTTATGCATGAGGAATAAATAGACTTTTAGACTCCTACTTAAACAAGACTTTTTCCCATGGCAGTAGCACACCAACAATGACAACAAAAGCATGCTCAGTATTCGGACTCTTTTGGGACTATGTTATACCAGCAAGTTTGCAGTTGTGCCACTTTTTTCTTGTTGATATATATAGTTATTAATCATGATCATTTATTTATTTTTTAATTACAAAAAAAAGAGGGATTTGGCACTCACCATTTAGCCATTGCCAGCAAAAGAAGCTTGGCTGAAAATATGTCAAAGACAAAAAGAAATAAGTGTAATATATTGGGTTTGTCTGCTGCTTTTGAAGACTATCTTTTGGAGGAAACGACTACCATATGAAATGGTGCAAAGAAATGTAATTTTTATAAGGCTCTCTCTTACTAGTCGCTATCCCCATGTGGTTTGTTATCGGTACAGTTCTTTGTTGCTTACCTAGAGCTATGCACACCAAATCGCTGAGATGTTTAGTAGCTGACTTAATTAAAAAATAATAAAAAAACCTAAATGAATGAACTCTAGATAAACTGTGAGATAAATATTATTTACAGCATGTAATATGAAATTCCTTATGTCTCCTGTCAGTTGGTGAAGTGATTGACATTTTGTAGCTAGTTTAAAAATTATTAAAAATTATAGATCTCAGAATCCACGCTTGCTTTATCCATTTGTTACTCTACGTGTCAGTGAGACCCAGTTATTTGTCACTTACTGGGAAAAGGAGAAGCACAAAGAGGTTTAAAGACTCTCTACAAACTGGTTTTGTATGAGAATTTTATGAGAAATTTCTGTTTGCAATACTGTATAAGAGGAAAAATATCTTGTCTAAAAATAGCATTTTGCACTAAGCACAAAATGAATATTATTTTAAATAACCTGGCTTGGATTGCCAAACACTGAATCAAAATACATTTTCTTGTTCAAGGGAAAGGAAAATGAAATAAATGATGTGGTGCAAAAGGGTACAGTTCTTTAGTCAATAAAATTCATTCCTGTAGTGGATCCAGCCCCATGTTAATATACTCCTTTTCAGGGAACACTTTGAACTACAGAGTTTGTACAGTCTGCTAAGAATAATTTTCTCAAAGGACTAACAACAACTACTGCTTACTGCCAATGAGAAGTGTTATCATATTTTCCTATTTTTTCCCCCTATATGGACAAATTATAATTAACTCTACATGAGTGACAGTTCACTCATGCGTCTCACATGGCCCTAAGTCAAAATATACAAAGCACATAAATGCTAGCATAATTAAAATCACATGATAATGTATACACAAGCTGTATTTTCTTTAGCAGCTTTTTATTTTTAGCATCTATTAAAAATTCATTTATGTAAATATTTTCCCCCACTACTTCAAACCAAAGAGTAAACTTCAAACAAATATTGTTAATCTGCTGGCCATCTCCAATTCTTTTCATTCAGGGATTGCAGTATTTGTGACAGCACTGTCATTCTGCACCATCAAAGACTACTGAAAGGAGGGCAGTAATCGTACTGAAGAACATTTCAATATGAAAACATAAAAATACAAGGGCATTTGAAAAGGGTAAGGAAAATATAAGAATGCAATGATTATTTTAATAGAAGTACTCTCATCTGCATGATGAAAGTACCCTATCTGAAGAAAAATAGACTTCCAAAGTATGTTTTAGCTGCTCAGAAATATAAGCTGTTGCGGTGAAGGAAATCACTATGGTTCGACATCTGTTTTAGTCTCAAAGATGAAAAACCAAGCTATTGGAGTTTTTTGCCAAACAAAGTTTAAAGCACAGAAATACTGAAACGTTAAATTGTATTGATCTTCGTATCCTCTCCCACTGTACGCAGGGTCTCTGAGGAGATGGCTGGAAATGGCTTAAATAAGTAAATGTAATACATTGCATTTCTCTGATGTTTCAGAAATTGACTTTTGTAGGATTAATTGTTCTTGAAACGATTCAAAGAAAGCTTCGATCTTTTGCAGTTTGCTCCTAGAGCAATCCACTTCCATTCATTAAGTTTCTGACACGCAACATCCTGGTGGGAGTAGCTGCCCTATGGTACGATGCGTGTTACCCCGAGTCTGCCTGCTGGAGGGGCAAAGCTCCCTGTGAGGGAGGGGACAGTCAGGGGCCCAGAATCACAGCTCCCACAAGATAAAGCGGTCACGCTGACTGTAGAAACAAAACATACCTTTTTTTTTTTATTATTTTTATTTTTCTCAAAGGTAAAGCCATCTTTTACCAGCAAGAAATGCCCCTTTGACCATGATATATTTTTGGATCAGCAGTTTCTTTTGTTGTAGTATGAGTGCCATCTGGAAGACCAGGTTTGATACAAGAAAGTATGAAGGTGCTTGAAAAAATAAAGCTTCCTTAACCATCACTTAATTGTAAACCTGCAATGCAATTTCATGAAATGTTTATGCACAACACAGCCAGCTTTTCATGCTCATGTTGGGTTGAGGTGGCTGTAAGAGGTTTTTTTCATATTCTCAAATGCCATAGCTGAATGAAGTACCCAACTGGATTACTTAAAATCTTGCTTAAATTAAAACTGAAGCCCAACTATAATACAGACTCTGTTGAGAGCTGTAAGTGCACAATTAACGACTTCTTTCATATCATGCTTTCCCCTCCTTTCCTAGAAATATCAAAATAATCTCCCAAAAGTATACCTGAATATTATTCCTCAGCAGAATAAAATACGTAATGTAATAAATAGTGAAAAAAAAAAGTCTTCATTAAATACCTGGCCTGATGTCAGCAGTGAGAAACTAAAAAAACTGGAAGATCTAAACAACATCAAGGAGGATTATTTGAAATAACCTTCAAGCCTTTAGGATGTTGATGCTTCCCAACATTAGCATAAACTCACCAACTGTATACTAAAAGAGCTGGTTACAGTTTTCCAGACTGACACAAACACACAAAAAGAAACCATGGGTCACACTCTGTACCCGGTGGTTTGATAGAGCACATGTTAGGAAAAGCACATGGACTTGACATAAGGTACAGTGTGAAAAATAATTGATTAATATTCCTTGAAGATTTGGTCATATTACTGCATGCAACAAGAAATGACAACTCCAAAGATCAGTGAGAAGCATACATTTTTTCAAAGAAATGCAAAATTTATTAGCTCATGTGTTAAATAGGTTGCATCCTTCTGAAGAAAACTAAGTAAGTCACACTTTGCATGACAAACTGTAAAGCACCTCCTCACAGAGATGCCTGTACCACATGACACACTTGTTACGTATATACATTGAACCCTCTAGAAATCCAGGCAACTATTACTCTTCAAAATATTCTGTGCACCACACCAGTAACTGACAACCTACATGGGCTTTGGATTTGGACTCAAATCTGGTGAGATTGCTCAAGACTTATTTGGGGGATCTAGAGGCAGACAAATCAATTCCCACACTTCTTCCCTCCCTTTCTTCTCCTACATGTACATAAACACATATAAATCTTTTATTTTAAAAGCGCTGAAAAGGGAAGAGCTGAGCACTTAGTAATAAGGAAAATTATGTGTCAGAGACAGCTTAAGTATATGCACTGCTGCTGTGTGTGCCTGTGGGCGTAGGTGTGCAGGATGTGACTGCTGTCTTCTGAACCATTTTGTTGCCTTTCTAGAAAGAGATGGGGACAGTTAGTTTGGAAGTTAGTATAACAGGGTATTTTTAAACCTGCAGATAGCTACAAGAAATGCAGCCATAGGAGATGAACCCTGCTGAGAAGTTAGGGCACTGTGATGGTTTGATGGGGCGGGAGGTTATATTTATTTTAGCTATTTATTTTTCAAAGCACTTGCCCAACGATGTTGGATCTTCTGTGTAAGAGGATTTAGAGAGATTATGTTTGTGTTGTAAAATACGAAGCATTTTTTTATTTGTTTAGTTTTGAGCAGTACTTCATAATTAAAAAAGTCAAGATGGCAAGATGAGGGAAATCAAAAGAAATTAAGTGGGACCACTCTGATTTACAGCCGCTGGGGCTGCGTGCTGAGATCTCTGCCACCTGTGTAAAAACTGCATATAATGGGGTAAATGGTTTGCCCTTCCAGGGGCCAAGGAGTCAGTAGCACATGGAGGGGGTGCACGTTTTTGCTTGGTGGGC
This sequence comes from Oxyura jamaicensis, assembly GCF_011077185.1. Lineage (NCBI taxonomy): Eukaryota > Metazoa > Chordata > Aves > Anseriformes > Anatidae > Oxyura > Oxyura jamaicensis. Next base: position 6,316,418 of record NC_048895.1, read on the forward strand.
TCCACTGCTGCTTGCTGAATGTGAAAAGTAGCAACTCGGGTATTGGGTTGTTGCTGCCTTGGTATAAACTATAAAATAAATGCTGTGGTAATCTTTCATGGGAGAGTCCCAGCCTCAAACTGCCTTTTCCTTCCCCTGGACCAGCCTCCAGCTCCCTCCACGCTGCTTCTACTCTGGCCTACAGTGCATCCTGCACCTCTGACCACTGCCTGTTTCTCCTGTCCCTTTCTCCCCAGCACCTGTGAGCTCTGCTCCCTCCCTCCTGTGCCACCCAGCACCTATCCAATTGCTTTTTCCTTCTTTTTTTTCAGCTATGCTCAATTAGCCTCCCTTCAGCCTTCTCCCTCATTTCATTTGCTTCATGTCCATCCACTTGCATGTTTGTCACCCCTGGGCTTTCAAGTCAGGCCGTCTCTTCCATGATCTCAGCAGGAGGAGCACCAAATAAACAAGCAGCCTCCTGCTTTCCACTCCACAGCTGAGCACCACACCATCACTCGGAGGGACACCTGTAAGGAAGTCTTGCTCAGCCCTGTCAGTCTCAGCAGGCAGCATGCAAGTTGCCAGGAAATTTTTTTGGATAGTCTATCCAGAAGGATCCAGAAAGTGTCTGTAGGTTGATGCAAGCAAAGATGCTGGGACAGCTGCGGACAGAAGGCAAAGCACAGACACACAAGTGCGGGCAGAAATTGCATAGGAAGGCAACAGCTGAGCCTGCTGAATGTTGTATCTCTGGCCCACAGTCCTAGTGGATACCAGTGTTACTCCATGAGACAGCTGGGTGATCTTTTTTTTTTTTTTTTTTTTTTTTTTTTTTTTTTTTAACACAGGCAAAACACCTCTTCTTCACTTGCCCAAACTTCATAAATCAAAAAATAATTCTATTTTAAGCTGAAGCTTTCAAAACTGTTTTTAAAAAGCAGGCAGAGGAAGTAGGTTTTCCTCATCCCACCTGGGACAGATCCCCAGTGCTGGGTTATTTCATCCAAAACCCATAACAGCTCAAGCTGGCGTAAGAAGGTTAAAATGAAATAGCATATCAGAAACTGTTTAGCTAACTTCACTATAGGAAGTCCAAAGCTAAATTGCTAAGTATTAAATATAGGCAGCTGGAAGTTCCACCTACAGCACAGTAGGTTTTCCATCTAAATACTGATCAAAAGTTCATTAAAAGAAATAAAAGAGTTCTTATCCACATTAGTGGGGGGTTGATTAGAGCTCCAAAGCATAAATATGCATAAAACCCATTGTACTAAAGGTTTTCTTGGATAACAAAACCAACAGTATACAAATGTGAGCAAAATACCTTTAAGAAAACATACCTACTTTGACTTTACTGTATAGTACTCCCAGGCTTGACAATATTAACAATAAGCCCATCTGACAACAGCATTTTACAAACTGCTTTTGCTATGTGTAGGACCCCTAGAAGTCTAGGTGGCCCTTCAAACAGCTGGGCCACAATATAAACCCCATGAAAACATGCTTCTGTTTGGAGAAAACAGCATCTATAATTCTGATATTCAGCCTTTAGCCCTTACCTTAAAACATATTGTCACTGCCCACTGCACATTTTGGTTTCTTAGATTAAATTAGAGCGTGAGAAGAAACTAAGCAGAAACAGAAGATTTAATGAACTGCTGCTCCTCCCAGGCTATCCTTAAAGCCTTACCCTCAGAGGCCAGCCCATATTCACTGACATGCTGGGTCTTGAGGTGAAAAAGAGAAAGCCTCAAACTAAAGTATAATTGTATTTTAACTCCCCCAAACATGCAAGAGAAGCACTGGTCAGACAGCTGGAGGACAGGAAAGTACTGGAGGCCTTAGGTGCAGAGGATGAGAAATCAAAGCTGAAAGTGGACACACTAAAACACATGCTGAGAAGCAGAGCTGTTGCGGTGGATGGGAGGATGCAGCAAGAGCTGGAGCAGCAGCCTTGCAGTGGTGCCCTTCCCCAGGGTGGCCTGACTGAGAGACACAGACAGCAAGCAGTCAGAAGGGACTTGGAAGGACAGACCACTGCACACATGTACGGTCACTTGAATGAGCGAAAACTGGACTAAGAGATGAGGGGCTCGGTTTAAACCAAGTTGGAAACCTGTGGAAACCTATAGACTACATGTATTACTGTATTATGAAATTAATCTAGAATAGTTCTTGTTATGCTTAGTAGCCAAAGTTAAATCAGGAAAAGCAATCTGGGGGAAAGAGAAGTTACCAAAGCATTAGGGTAACGATCAGAATATTGGCTTATAATTGCCTTTAAAATGCTTCTATTTAGAGGCAATCAGAAGAAGGGGAGCAAACAGCCCTAGTTCTGGTGAAGACAGGAGCAATGCACTGCAGGAAAGGGTCTGGCTTGTTACGTCCTAGGTGCCAGCCAGATGTTCTCCTCACCCATCAAATCCTGTGCACCAACAGCATTGGTGTCACAACAGCACCTCGAGGGACGCAAAATCCCTTTGGTGCACGCAGCCCATCCCTGCCCCAACAAGCCCACAGCCTAAGCAGACAAGGAAGGCCAACGTGTGGTTACAGAAAGGGAGCTGTGTCTTGGTTGGGTTTGGCTGGCCAATTTGTTGACAGTGCTGAAGTCTGAGTGAACACAGTTCATTTTTCCATGGCTATCTAGAGAATCTGCAATGGTGTAAGTCATCTTACACTAATCAAAACCCATCTACTATTCAGTCCAAAATATCCAGCACGTTTCTACAGTTTTAAAAAGTGAAAATGGCTGCTGAGAATTAACTTTTTTTTTGATGTATTACTCCTTTAACCATTCCCATGCACTGACTTTGATTTTCACCCCTCATTTGACTGTACAAAACAACTAAGCACATTAGTAGTCATTTTGATTTCCAGTAGGACAAAATATTAAGGAGAACTTGTGAAATGATGAGTGGAGTTGCAGCCACCACTGATATCTTTAAGCTTTATCTTTAGCCTTGTATTTTACATCATGCTGGACCCTGTTCAGTCCTCCCTGGAAATGCTCAGTTCAATAATTCTTGCTTAATACAAACTTCTGAAGCTCTGAATACCACGAGAGGTAGAAAATACTTTAACAATTTCAAAACAATCTCTGGAAAGCCTTTGAAATGCAGAAAAATATTTTGAATGGAGAGAAATTGTAAGATGAGGGCAACAGGGCTAGAGATTTTACGGTTTCTACGAAAACCTGACAGACAACTAAGCAGAACATTTGTTCTGCTTTATTTCCTGTCTTCTGACAGCAACTGCTAGCTACTTGCTCAGTCCTGAGCCAATGCAGCAAACTGGCTAGTTTCAGTGTTGAGTCTGAAATTGGATTCCTCGATCCTATTTTATTTAAATGGAACTAATTAGAACACGTGACTTCAGTCAATAAAGTGACACTTGTAACTAAAATTAACCTGGAAAATAAAAAGATGCAGGCCCATAACAGCTCTGTAACACATGCACCATCTCCTCAAACAGAGGTACTCAGAACTATTGTTACTATTCCATGAATGCTCTCCAGGATTAAAAATCAATTTTAAATATTACACAACGCTGTGACACAATCAGCTTTTTATGAAATTAGTGATTCACAAACCGCCCAAATCAACGAATCATAGAAGTTGGAAGAATTAAATCTGATGGAAATGTACAAGTTGATGGCTGCATGATACACGTGGACACTGACTTACTGCCAGTGAGTCACAGGAACAAAAAAAGTTAACAACTGAGGCAATACAAAAAGGAGAAAGCAAGCTGAGGAAGGGAAGGCTCTCAGCAGCCCTGGCCATCCTTTCACAAAGCAGTGGCAGGCAGAACTTCAGAGAATACAACAGCCCCTAATGCCTTGGGTCTGGTACAGTCTTTGGGTTTTGCCCATCTCTTACAGAATGTCCATAACGATATTTTTCACCCCTCATCAGTGGTACTTTCTAACATCTCATGCTATTTACTTCAGTGACTTGCTACATTAAACCTATTTTTACACTAAATAAAGTAAGTTTCTTGAGTATTTTTTCCTCCTAAACAGTGTTTTCCAATGAATAATTTCCATTTTTCTATTAGAAACAACCATGTTGTTTAGGCAAGCTAAAACAAAGTCTAACGGTTTCAAAACTTGACAGTACTACCTCTGGTTCTTGTCTTGTCTGAGCTGGGTTTCAGTACTGATATGGGACATAACACAGTGTTAATGCAATCATGTGTTAATAGGGGGTACTGTCAGACAAAGTAGGTTATCCTGGGAAGAAGTGGGGATTAAAAAACAAAATTAGAAAGTGCACAAATGACCTGGACAGCAACTTCCATGGAACAAAATGGCAGAATTTCTTGACCAAGTATTTCTAAGTATTTTATTTTTTTTTCCCTTCAAATTTTATCTGTGTTTCTAGGTGATCTGTGAAAAATCTGGTGATTTTTCCCTTTTAAATTAAAATATTTGAATTTTTGGCATAAAAAAGTCACATTTGTCAAAGTGCATTTTTCAACCACCTCTGCCTCTTCCAAGAAATGCCTGACACCTGTAAAGGTATATACCACGGCATCTGATTTTCACAGCTGAAAGTAACTTCGGCAGAAAGGTTATTTTGCAGCTCCAAGGGTAAAGAAAATATGCTGTCAAGACAAACTACAGCTGTTTAAATCATTACTCTGTGAAGCAATGGTTTCCCACAGGGAGAGCTCCCAGAAGTGTATTTTTACATCTGCAAATGCCTTAGCTGCTCTTCTGCCCAGCACAGCATGGAGAAAACCGAGAATATGAAGTCATGCTTCCTCTGCTTGGGGTTTGGTGTCTGTTGTTGCTGGGTTTTCAGCAAATACTTGAGAAAAGGACAGAGCATTTCCCCTAAATCAGCACGGCTGTACAAGTGACTTGAAAGAGCTTGAAACACAGCACACACACTGCGGTGTCAGAGGAGCTCTGATGTTGACATTCACACGCTACAGCACGTCACAACCATGTGAATGCAAGGAGAAAAACTGAGAAAACACTAATATTCCATCTAGTTTTTCTCTGAGGGACTTAGATGCTGAGACAGGGGACACCTTCAGGAGATCGCTCATGCTCTGGGCCAAATATTAGTCAAAAATGCACCAAATTTAATCTGGAGTTACTCCCAACTGCAGATAGATTGTCTTTGTTTCAGAAATAGATTTACCTGGGCAAGTTGGGCAGTGGATGTGTTTTCTTGCCAGCAGGCACGCTCTGGAAATGCAGTCTGAACGATGGGTGAATCGCCACCTTGCCATCCCTCCCAAGGTGCACACCCAGAGCTGTGGCACTGTTTTGTACCAGGCTGTACTCTCTGGCCTCTGGAGACAAAGTTGTGCCATCATCTCCATCAGAGCAGTCACAGAATAAAATGAGGTCTAAGCATCTATATTAGCCAAAATGAGAAAGTCAAAAGCTTTTTTTTTTTTTTTTTTTTCCAGATAGGGTCAAGATATTCAGAGCCTTTACCAGTAAAGTAGGGCCATATCAATAGGTAGGTAGGAAGAAAATTCACTGAGAAATGAGTTAAGGTTAAATGAAAAGAAAAAACAGCTTTGAATCTGCTGTTACTTTAAATGATCCTCAGCTCACTCATGGAAACAAACCAGGTCTCTGGATAGGTGATGGATTTGCCCATGCAGGATGCAAGGACACGCTGCAGACCACAATCTGCACTCCCCCAGAGGTGTGCTTGTCAGTATTGCTTTTAAAAGTCACCAATGCAGACTGGAGGCCATGCCTGACCTGGCACATCAGCTCTTTGTTTTCAGCGCTGGCTCTCCCAGACACTGCATCTCCTTGTGTTGCTGTAGCCTCTGAGGATGGAGGGCTGAAGAGCAAGAACAGCAACACAGCCCACGGCATTGTGCTGCAGCTTTGACGTGGAGGGCTGCGGTCATCAGGGATGATTGGAAACTGGTGGCCTTGCACACCCTGGCTGACCTCCTCGGAGCACCACATGCCACACGAAGGACCGCTAGCCATCAAGGGCTGAGCTGCAAAGGCTGAATGAAGCAAGATTCGTTAATGCAGCTCTTCAGGGAAGTGCTAGATTAGCCCGGATTACCAGCTGACATCGTAGTTGTACATAATGAATTATGTAAAATGGCCCCGTTCATGTAAAGCAGATGTACTACCACATGACTTCAGCTGCAGGCAGTCAGGAATAAAATAGAGTGGATTCAGCTAGGGGGAGGGGAAAAAGGGATTTTGTATATCTCCCAGCACGCACTGTTTCATATTGCTTGTTGCAGTGATGTCTGAAAGCAACACAGTACAGCCATTTCAGCATGGGAGGCAAGACAGTTCATCACTTACGCTGAGGGGAAATCATTTTCCTTTGCCTCTCTGTTCAGAATTACATGACTCAGGAAGCAGCATACAAGCCCCCAGGAGCAGCAATCACCTGTAGGCACTCTTGAAAAGATACTGAGGATGCAGTCTCATCATTTCTCATTTAAACAAAAATGCTTTCACCTAAGATTAATCTATACATTTTAATAACATGCTTTCCTTCAGAGTTAAGTCTTCTATTAACTTAAGGGCACTCAACTGCCAATTAAACAACCAGCACGGGAGACATCCATTGGCCAGCAAGAATAAATATGGGACAGTTAACTATTGCGAAGAAGGAAAGACAGGACGGTTAATGTGTTCAAAACAAACATGTATATGGATGAGACTAATTTAGATTGAAACGTGGTCAGTAACTCCACGTTACACATGGAAAACCTACCAAATACAACTCCTCGAGTCCAATGATACCAGACATTTCTTACCACAGGCAATCTTCACACAAGCAAGTGCTAACCGATGTAAAAAATCACAAGGAATAATTTCTCCACAGTGACTAAGTAAAATAGCAAAGGCAGCTAGAAAGAACTGTCAGTGGAGGTAAAATCATGTGATTGAAGTATGGCTTGAGAGAACAGCCCTTCCCTTCTGTTTTGCTAGGCTGATGAGTCAGAGCTCCCCAGTTAGTGACCACTGTCAGAGTTTCCTTTTCTGCGCAGCCTCACAAGGATTTCTCCAACCCACAGCCATCAGTTTCTCTAAAGCTTATGCTGTGGGTCTGCCACTGGATGGGCTTGAGTTGAGATGCAGAACTGAAAATACCTTAGCATCACTGATGTACCATATGATGTCACAGAATCACAGAATAGTCTAGGTTGGAAGAGACCTCCAAGATCACCCAGTCCAACCTCTGACCTAACACTAACAGTCCCCACTAAACCATATCCCTAAGCTCTACATCTAAACGTCTTTTAAAGACCTCCACGGATGGTGACCCAACCACTTCCCTGGGCAGCCCATTCCAGTGACTAACAACCCGTTCAGTAAAGAAGCTCTTCCTAACATCCAACCTAAAACTCCCCTGGTGCAACTTAAGCCCATTCCCCCTCGTCCTCTCACCAGGCACATGGGAGAACAGACCAACCCCCACTTCGCTATGGCCTCCTTTGAGGTATCTATAGAGAGTGATAAGGTCACCCCTGAGCCTCCTCTTCTCCAGGCTGAACAATCCCAGCTCCCTCCGCCGCTCCTCATAAGACTTGTTCTCCACACCCTTAACCAGCCTCGTTGCCCTTAAGGGATGAATGTCAAAGGAGAGGAGACAGACACCCACCTTCTTCTGCACCGCTGCTGCACCATCCAGCAGCAGGAAAGGTGAAGTCACAGGAGGGGTTGGGTTGGAAGGGACCTTAAAGCCCACCCAGTTCCAGCACCCTGCCATGGGCAGGGACCCCTCCCACCAGCCCAGGCTGCCCAAAGCCCCATCCAGCCTGGCCTTGGGCACCCCTGGGGATGGGGCATCCGGGGATGGAGATCCTGCTCTGCATTTCCCAGATGTGAGCGGCAGGGCTTTAGGGGAATGCACTAAATGGTTCTGGCTCTTCAGGAGACAGATGTCCCTGTAAAAAGGGATGCGCGCCCTTCACTGGGAAATTAATCTCCTGATCACACAAGAATCATTTATTTCTCTTCCTGCTTCCAGCACTTACACGCAGCCACTGGGTGAGATATTCAGACTAAGACCCCACTGCCAGCCATACACACTCATTGTTCTTCTGCTCCCTCATATAGAATTTGCTACTAATGCTAGCCATTTAGACAAGATCAGTTTGCCAAAACAGCTGAGGCTGGTGGGAGGAATACAGGAATAAAAAGACTTCGGTGCCTGCTTTTTCAGTCTGCTCTTCATGCCAGTGAGATATCAGTGGAGAATCCAAGAGAGGCTTTAGAGATTTCATCCCAGCCCGGCTGACTTAGACTTGATCACGCGTACTCTGCAATATGTTTGTACACATTATTTAGCACAGTTGTACAACTGCGGCATAACGTGGAAGAAAGGAGCCAATGGCTAACTGGCATCAACGTGGCAGTATTTTATGCAGTCAGGGGCTGGCTGAACGGCAACAATCCCGTATTGCTATGTCATATCTGTGATGGCTTGGGGATGTGTGAAGCACTATGAAAAACAGAAATGAATCAAATAGAAAAGAGAATGCTCAGCAGTTTGAGCAGGACAAAGCCTTTTTATCTGTCTCTTAGAACAAACTCTTACAATAAACTTCTCTCAGGGTTCTTTCCCCTCCTTCAAAACCACAAGTTTTGGATGTTTATTTTTGCCTTTTAAATTGACTGTTTTCACAAGAACGTATTTTGTTTTTCAAAGTAACAATCATCCTCTGCATGTGCATGGAAGAGGAAATAAAGAGTATTATAAACGCTGCTCAATTCAGAATCTAGATATTAGGCTGAAAAAAATAATGGTACTTTGATTGACAAAAGATTTATGAACAAGCAAATGTAATGGCACGGAAGTTGCCCAGAAGTGTGTGCTGCAGCATTTTATATTGGAGCACTCTGAGCTGCCTGGGAGATCTGTACATTTGGGGGATTTTCATTGAAATTCAGCACAGTACATTGCAGGAAGGGAAGCCTGCCAACAATTTTATTTTTAAGATGCAGCAGCTACATGACCCATTTATGCCTTCAATAACAAGAAACTTCTCCCTCAACAGAAAGAGAGAAAAAGCAGTGCAGGTTTCAGTACCTGCCCGGTGTTTTGATTTCTACCATTGCCACACAGACGATGTGGAAAATCAGCAAGGATTGTCAGCAGACAGCTACGGAGATCTGCCTGTTTTCCTGCTTCATTTTTAAATTTTTAATCATCTCATGTCCAGAAAAGAAAAAAAAAGTGAAAGACTGAGTCAACCCACTTCTTAAATTGCCAAATAAATTACCATGTGGCTGTCACTTGATAAGACCCTGACAAAAATGAAGATCTTGTCTGACAGCATCAGCAAAATGATAATTTATCATCCTCTCCAAAATGGCAGAGTCCTCTGCCATCCCGTACCTCTCAGCTAATGCTTTGGCTGCGCATCAGTCAGCTGGTCCTCTCACTGCTGAGATGGCAGAGGTCTCTGGAGTCTGTTATTTATGTAACACTACAGTGGAAGAGAACAGACTGTTCCTTAGGTTTCCTATGGCTCACTCTTCCAGGAAAAGCTGCACTCCCTGCCCCCTGGAAAGAATAAAGGGTGCTTGTCCAGTTCCTCAAGCTGGGTTGGACGTTGTAAAGTCAGAAAACGAGACCTGGGGAAAGCGAGAGGGGTGGTAAGAAGGAAAAGCACACAGACAGCAGCTATGGAGCTAACAAATGACCAGCTGTGCCATGGGCTAGTATGTCTCACTGTGCACGTCAGTGGGAAAGGAAATGTGCTCCTTACACATCCCTGGGACAAAATACCTGTATGGGGCAGGCTGACTCACCGTGACTCCCCGCTGGAGTCCTCTAGCTTGTACACCAGCCCAACCCACATTTTTACAGCCAGTATTAACCACAAACCTTGCAGCCCCCTCCACCCCCACCTGCCCTTTATAAGGTAGATCTAAATATTGTCTTTATAGCTGTGGTCTCTACCTGCTTGGAAACTCTCAGATTCAGATTTTCAAGCTTCTCTGCAGACAGTATAGTTTTCATTTTATTAAAAAAAAAAAAAAAAAAAAAAAAAAAAGGGGACTCCAAGTGCTTGTAATTGCAAGAAGAAGCCAAGCTCACAAGAGTTTCTGTGTAAACTGCAGGCATGCCTACATCTACTGCCTCAATACAGAAGCCTCAAGAGTTAAGTTTTGTGTCTGCCAACATAAATCACTGTAACTGATTATTTAACACTGCAGCAGAGAAGTATTCTGGTATTCCTAGACAGAGTGGACATTTGCACCATGATTTACAAGGAATTAACCAGACAGTAAGGCTCCTACTGCCTAAGGGTGGAACTGTTGTGGCTGTTTATGCATGCTCTAAAACCCCAGGGGACACTCAAAATCAGTAAATGGTCATGAATGCAAGAGTACCAGGGCAGAAAGTAAAGTTACAGATTATCCCAAACTAGCAATTTGGGACAGATTTGCTGTATCCTGCCTGCCTTTGTCTTGTTGCACACCCAAGAGCCTCACTAGATTTCTATTAGCTGCAGAAACACATGTGAAGGAAGAGCTGGACCTTATTTACAGTCCAAATTGTCGAAAATATCACAGTTTTGAGTAAATGAAAGGAGTACTTATTTGGTTTTCCACTGTACTTCTGCAGAGCTGACTTAGACTCATTTGAAGTTAACACTTCATGATGGCCTCTTCTCTAAAGCTCTAAGCAAAAACCCCACTAATTTACATACATGCATATATACAAAACATTAAGGCAAAAATTAGTCATCCGTTGCAGTGGATGACTTCCCAGGAATGCATCTTGCTGACACTGTGAACAACCGACAGAACCGCTGTAAAAAGAAATAAGGCTGAAGTGAAGCAGTGACCTGAAATGAAGGGAACCCTTTTTATTACTGAGAGAAACTGAATCAATTCCTGTTAGTCCTTTGACATTAATCTGGCTCTTTAACATTAGTTCCTATCATCTAAGCAAACAGCCTTCTTTGACCTCAGAATATGACAACTAGTTTTTTGTTTTGGCTCCAAAAAGGAACTTTCTTAAGTAATTTCACTTGGTTTCCCAGCACAAGTACAATATCTCATCAAAACTCCCAAATCTCTCAAATTTCCTGATACAAATCTCAGTGACTCAGTGCCCACCCTCTATCGCAGCTCTCAGGACAGACTGATGTCCTTCTGGTGGTCCACTTTCTACAGTCACCAGTGTGAGAAGTTGTTTACAGCCTGAAATATCTCTGTGTATAGAACGAAAGCCATCTGCATGCTATTTCCCTTTCGATCAGACCTTCTAATGAGTTTGCCATTGCGACAGTTCATCAGAGACCTTCCTGGGAGCAACAATATACATGTACAATGGGCATCTGAGAATCCACAAAGACCGAATATCACTTGAAGCAATTCCCCGGAAAGATCAAGGGACATAAAGATCAGCGCAACAAGGCTGGGACTAATAATAGCCAATCCACTACTGGGATGAAGTTAATCGTATATTCACATAGCTTTTTTTTTTTTTTTTTAAATCTTTCTCTACTGCTGAGTGTCTTTCACAAAGTCAGAACAACTCATGGAGGAAAAAGAGGACATTGTCTTTGGATTTGACATAGGAACTACCAAAGTCACAAAATATAGAGAAAACAGCTTTGTTGCTTTAAAGAAGGAACTGTAGGATTTAAAAATATGTGCCTAAATTCACAAGGTCACTGACAAAGAGCAGTATTTTAGAAATTTTAATCATGCTTGTCTTTATTGTTCTAGTGGAGCAGGCATGATGACATGGGAGGGTGGTCGCACACTGGAACAGTCTCCCCAGGGAAGCAGTCACTGCACCAAACCTGTTGGAGTTTAAGAAGCATTTGGACTGTGCACTTAAGTCACATGGTGTGAATTTTTGGGTAGACCTGTGTGGTGCCTGGAGTTGGACTCGATGATCCTTGTGGGTCCCTTCCAACTCAGGATATTCTATGATTCTATGACACCAGAGGACTGCAACCCAGACACAGTTAAGAAAATTTTGGGATTGGTCTCTAGCATCTGTTGTGGCTACCAACAAATCTTATACAACCTTTGTGTAAAGGCTCTTTGCATTTCAGTAAAGAGAACAGTCTTCAGTTCTGCATATTATCTGATAATAAACCATGAAGCTATATATAATCTACAGTTCCAAGTTTTTACAATTTTTGAAGTGCTACCTTAAACACATCCACTGCACACAAATATTTTCTTAGATACACCGGAAAAAAAATATATATATTTGAAAAGCTTAATCTGGATAGAAAGCAGAAGCAGCATAGATAACCAGTTTTAAGAAACAAAGACTCAAGAATACTCAACAACCATTTTCTCAGTAAATCACCGGTCAGAAATAGTAGAAATTTATTCTGTGATTGTCTGTGAGTTTGTGTTCCTGGGGATGCAACCCAAGAAATTTTAGGGTCTCTGTGCACAGCAGCCAGAACAGAGAATCCCTGGACCAGGCACACCAAGAAGTCACACAACGAAGACAATTCTGTGTCCCGAAATCTCTGGCTATTCCTTTTATTCCTGCACAATTCTGTTTCCCACAAATTTCTTCTTTGACTTTTAAACAGCATTATGGCAAGATTTTCCACTGATTTTGAACGTACCTATGAAATCTTTTTTTTTTTTTTTTCTCAAGAAAAACTTTAATTTCTGTATGTTAACATAAGGCAGACACTTAATATTCACCCTTACTGAATAACCTTTAATTTAATGAGGCCCTTTCAAACATGTCTAAACACTCAAATTACAGAGCACCAGCTCTTTTCCTCCAAAAAACTGCAGCAATCCTATTTTCATCATATCCTTGGGTGATCAAGACATGTTTCACTGCATTTTAGCCTAAAACACCAACTGAAAAGGGAAGATACCACAAAGCACTAGTCTCAAATGGATTCAATCAAGTTCCTGCAGTGAAACAAGTTTAGTTAATGATTACTTTACTCTTCTCTACATTTCCCCTCACATTAAACATCATTTTGTGCTACTATAACAGAAAAAAAAAGGTTTCTGGTATTTTATTTCAGTTTGCCTTCTGCATGTGCAAAACCAATATTTTCATGACAAGAACTCTTCAGTAACAAAACTGCGTTTCATTACTGAGGATGCTTTCCTTTATCAAGCAGATTATACACCATAGCATCAAATTCTGAAAGCTGGCTGAATAGTTCACCTCTATCAATTCCGCCTTTAAGATTCCCATATTCAATTAACCAAGCAGGTGGAATGAGATATTTAGGTAAAAGGCGAAGACTTTTTTTTTTTTTTTTTTTTTTTCCTTTTTTATCCCTTTTTTGGTTTTGGTAAAGAAATCTCACTGATGCAATACCCTGATAATGATGATGCCTAAGTGCTGAATCAGCTACAAAGTCCAAAGACACCGTGGAAGCACTGGAAAACTGGAAGTCCACACAGAAAACATGCAAGAAGGTGGAGAGTAAGAGTGCTTATTTTTTTTAAGGGGAAATTATCTGCTGTCTGGGCCAGCCAGCTGTAATAGAACTGAGAAAAATCAGGCAGGGGAGAATCTGTCAGCAAGCACAGAGGCTGGGAATGCAGAGGAATTCTTCTGCATGGATACCAAGCGGTGCAGAAAGCAGAGCCAAATGTAAGCTCCCAGGTCAGCACCAACATAGCCCCACCTCGCTTGAAGGCTGCGCTAAGTGACCCACTTAGCAGCCTCCACCTCCCGGTGTGCAGTCAGCTCAGGCCAAGCCTGTGCAGTGCTTCCCCAGCTCACCCGACTCAGAGCTCACGCCGAGCAGCCAAAATATATGAAGGCCAAGAGGACTGCCTAGCTGTGAATTGACAAAAATACAATGACCAGCGTAGCCCTAGGCCAGCCACAGGAGTGCAGGAGCACTCCTGCTGTTGAGTCACAGCAGCACGGAGTAGGTGTGAAAGAGTTCGAGAACCGCAGACATACCACAGGATGACAACTTTCAGTGATGACTGGCGATTTTCCCCATGAACAGTCTGCACGCGATTAGTGCAAAACCTGAGTGCTGCCTTTTCTTTGCGAAGAAAACGCCTGGCACCCTTTGGGGCTGCAGTCCCCAGGGCACAGCTGGTGACTATGAAGTCACAGGGTGAAGTTAACAGGGCTCACAGCTCAGGACCAGCTACCAGCCTTGTACTAAGCACACAAACTTACGTGTTGAGCCACAGCAACAAGAACCCACCGAAGTCACCCCGGACTTCTTCTAATAGGAAATGAGCCATTTAAGAATAGAGAACAAATCATGGGTTACGTGAGGAGGATTTGCCTGAGCCATGACAATGCCATGTAGTAAGATGCTCCTCAATGCATGCTATATGGCAACACCCCAAAACTATATGTTTATCCTTCACGTGATAGAAGCATTGAACACTCACATGTCTCGGTCTTCTGAATGTCACAACATTCCTGGTTATGCAATTCAAATAAGTACCAACAGGCAAGTATAAAAAAAAAAATAATAAAAAAAAAGTTTTTCATTTTTTCCAAGTGCACAGACTGCATCCTTTGCTGCTGGAAATGATTCCCATCAGCCAAAATTAGGACAGACAAACAGGTGAATCCAGCAAATATATAAGATAATAAAGTAACCAGGTCAGGACATTTTCAGACACAATTCACTATGTCTGTGCTTGGATAAAGAAAGGAAAGTTAAAACTTCGTCTTAAAAATAGAAATCCTGAGACACAGCCAGACAGAGGGAAAACCGATGTTTTGGAAGATGCTTCATTCAGATTAGCTGCTAAAATCCTCCTTTTATGGCACAGCATTGCTTTAGTGCCAGTCACCACCGATCCGCATTAAGAAGCAGAGGGTTAAATGTTGCAGGGCAGCAACGCACGCAGAGGGGCAGGCCAGTGTGCTGCAGGTTTTGACCTCTGTGCTCTTACTGCTCCTGCTCACCAGCTAGAACCAAAATATTTAGGGAATGCAAGTTCAAGTTTTGCCACGGATGCCAGCTATTTCACTTCCCAGTTTTGTGAACCAGCTTAAGCAACGCTGCAGTGTTTCACTGGTGTACAGGGGGTGGAAGAAGAATACTGCTAAGGCCTGAGCTGCTCTGGCAATGCTGTGTTCAACACCAAGACAAGTGTAAACTGTACATTTGCAACCTAACTCGATCATCATCCCAAATTTCATATGCATTTAGTGTAAACTAAACCAAAGGATTAGCAGTAAGGTTTGTCTGCCTCACCGCAGCAGCTTGAGAGCAGTTCCATGACAGTGCTGCAGCAAGCCAGAGTAACTGATGACTTTGCCTTATCATAGCAACCCTTTTATTTTATTTTATTTTTGCTAAAATGGTATAGGAAGGATTGGACACGTGCCATTTTCTGTCCATCACTTATTGCCATCTGCAGCTGACAAAAGTGTTAAAGTATACAAACAACAGACGGAAGAAAAGATGCAGAAGCAGAGAAGCAGAGTCTTGTTTTTGATTTGCATAGTTATGCCAAACAAATTTAGCAAAAGACACAGATTTAATCTGTGGTTGTTTCCCTAGTCTAACAATTTGCCAAAAATCGACTAGAAGAACAGACTCTATAGTCCATGGTATTAAGGGCATCTCAAAGGTTTCAGCCTTTAATGCAACATGAACTTCAGTATTAACTTGATATGCAGGTGTAGGAGAACTGTGGTATTGAGCAGCAAAATCCCAAATGTCCACATCAAACAATCCCCTACTTTTTAATTTATTAGAATGTAAAACAGAAAACCTCAGGCCCTCTGTAGACAAGACATGAGTTTAGGACTCATGAGACAAAAGATCAAATACCATCTCTTCCCACCTAAGGAGTGACCTACAGCATCTTAACCTGGGCTTCCTCTTTGCATCTGTAGGAAGCCCTATCTCACTACACCTGCTCTGTCACACTGCTTGTCTAACAAAGTGTGCATGACTCTGCCCTTATTTTACATACAGACAGTTCTGGATGTTGTTTTTTTAATAAAAACAGGAAATGCATGTTCCCCCCTCACCCCACAAAAAAAAAAGTTTCAGCCTAGTAGGTGGAGCACTCTCATTAACCACAGATACTGCCACAGCACGTTGCTTCTAAATGGATTCCCAGGTGAACACCTTAATCAGCAGAATATTGACCACACTCAGTAGGGCTCTCCTAAGCTCCCTCATCTCTATTAAAAAAAAAAAAAAAAAAGGTTTATTTTACTTTAATTATTAGCGCATCAAGGAACAAATCCAAAGCTAAGATCCCAATGTGCATTAAAAATGTTAATTTCACCTTGTGGACTCTCACTAATAGCACGTACCTGATGAATAAGTCAAGGCTGCTCCTACCATGTAGGACAGTACTCCATCCCTGCAGTTGGATTTTTGAATCAGTTTTGCTGGTTTGTATGTTTTTAACCACTTAGCACATTGGTTTACTCAGAGCAACACAACCACTTAGGCATCAGGAACCAAAATGATCTCAACTACTTGCTTTTACAGGACAACTAACCAGTCTGGAGTACACTTATTATGACCTAAGTTTCCCAGGCAACTTCGTATGTAAATCTGCATTCAGCATTATGACTTATCACTTGACTCTGAGCTACTGAAGATACAGCATTCAGCACTGGTGGGAAGAAAAACAGGACACCAAGGGAATTCACTAGTAAGACATGCATGTTTTTTGGATTTGTTTCCCTGCTGTTAAACGTTAAGCCTGTTTGGATCTTAAACTGAGCCCTGCAGGTCTGTCCCCAAAGCACGTAAGTGACCTCCACCATCTTGTGATTCTTTGGACCAAAGCAGAGCCTGAAAATTTCTCTCTAAAGCATTACCATGGTTTTAGAGACAGTTCATATGGAAACTCCTGCATCTCATCCTGCCATATTTTCACCATGACTTTTAGGTACTGGTGTTAGTCAGAACCAGCACAAACAAGGTCCAGCCCTTGACATCCTTGAGATGTGAAATCTCAGCAGAGTACCCGCTTTTGTCCTTTTGTTTTCTTTTTAGACAGGTCTTCAAAAAGCGACTCTGAATAAGGACATACCTAAGAAACGCACATTTAGGCATAACTGAGAAGTAGTTCTAACAGTGCCTATTAGAAGTGCAATCAATGCAGCCCAACCCTCAAGTCCTTAAATTGCTGATTGCTGAAAGCTAAGAGAACAGTCCAGGTGACTTCTTGCTACCCCAAGCACCATAAAGAATAAAGATAATTGTCAACATGTATCTCATCTCAGACTGTGCTTACTCTGTCTCATCTTCAGTCCTTTTTGAGGACAAGGACCATCTCTCTTTTGTTTAGTCCTTGCTTTCTGCCTTCTTTACTCAAATAGCATCAAGGAACTGATCAAAATCTCAATGTAATGGTGGGGAAGTGACAGACTTCTCCACACTGCCAGGACAAAAGCCTCCTTTACAATCATGAAATGACCCAAATTTTGAAAGTTTACCTTTAAAAAGAAAAACGAATAAAATCAGTTTTACAGATTTTCTTACCATACAAGTCACTGTAATTACCCCCATTAAATAAAAGCAACCCCCCCTTTCTGATTATCAGAACATCAGACAATCAAAAGTAAACATGCAGTGTTTTTGAGTTCTGAAGGCCTCCTGGATCTCAGCAACTCCAGCTGCTGTAAGCTACCCTGGCTCCACAGCATGACAACATCCTCCCCAGCATGATGTTTAAGGCCAGAAGAAACCAGAAAGAGCACACAAGAACCCTCGGAACAGTTCCTGCACCTACCTTCAGGCTGAAGCTGACAGTCCCCTTGGAAGAAAACCCCCTCTTTGCATAAAATCTCCGAGTTCCCCCATCAAGGTCTACACACAGAGCACAGCCTGCCCTACTGACAATAGCCAGAACCACACAGAAATATGACTGTCTTCAAATTCATCACATGAAAAATATTCCGCTAAGATAATTTCTTAAACTCAATTTATTATCAGCCTGCTCCTGAGGAGACTGCCGGGAAGAGGCTGAAGAACAGAGTTCTGCCTTCTGAATGACCCCTTATCACTAAAAGTTCTTATCTAAGTGCAACAAAGATAAATATCATTTTCAGCTCAGCTTCTACTGACAGATTCCTGGGTAGTACAAATTCCTTTTTCCTATTATAGCTATAAAAAAATATGTCTTTGAAAGGAATTTAAACTAATTCTTGATGAAACATTACTGAGTGCAAGTGACAAGCACAGCGTATGCAGTTTGACGATCTCTACCAAATAAAGTTGAAGCTTACTGTATTAGATAAGCAATGCAGTGATTTTCTGTTAAGGTTTTCTTTCCACTAAATGCACAGGGAAAGACCATCGTGTACTTGCTATACAAGCTATTTTATGTTTTTATTACCTGGAAATATCAATCCAATTCCCTATTCAGGGAGCCCTTCTACACAATTATGATAAAATTGAGTGCTGTTTTCTCCTCCATGTACAGAAATAATCTTTTGGCCTGTGGCTCCAAATCCACTCACTCCTCTGCATTTTTTGGCTGTTTCTAAAATTGTATTTATTACAGCTATGGAATTGATTTTGTGCCTTACAATTACTGCTGGGTTTGCCACTCTCCATGCCTAGCTATCGTTTAGACAGGGAAATATTATCCACCTGGAGACAGAAATATAAATACAGGGAAGTAAGAAAGACTTGCAGTTCTAGTGACAGTAAGCCAGTGATGAAATGAAGACAAAACTCAGCAAGCCAGGCAGCCTTTCCACAAGGTCTCACAGCAGAACAAGGAAATATCTGACTTCCAGAGCAGGTTTGCACATTCATTTTGAATCCATTAATACTCTCTGCCTGGCATCTTGCAACAACTACTACATATGACCAAATCATCATGGCAAATAAAGAGGCAAATACTGTTATTTCCTAATAATACAGGTGTTCCTTCTAAAGTTGGCTGACACATTCAATATTAACCTGCTTTAAGAGTTAGCTATCTGCAACATCCTTCCCCATGCAAAGCTTCAGGCAAAATGTCTGTTGGCAAAATGTAAACTCATCTCTGCTTCATCTCAGAGTTGGAACTACTTCTAGCAAAGCCTGATGAAATGTTAAGCCTTGGTTTTTGTTCAGTTCACAGGAGTGCTTCGCTCGGACTATACAATTCAGAGTCAATTACGTCCCCAAAATCACAGAATCACAGAATCACAGAATTTTCTAGGTTGGAAGAGACCTCAAGATCATCAAGTCCAACCTCTGACCTAACACTAACAGTCCCCACTAAACCATATCCCTGAGCTCTGCATCTAAACATCTTTTAAAGACCTCCACGGATGGTGACTCCACCTTCCCTGGGCAGCCCGTTCCAGTGTCTAACAACCCTTTCGGTAAAGAAGTTCTTCCTAATATCCAACCTAAACCTCCCCTGGCACAACTTAAGCCCATTCCCCCTCGTCCTGTCACCAGGCACGTGGGAGAACAGACCAACCCCCACCTCGCTACAGCCTCCCTTCAGGTACCTGTAGAGAGCGACAAGGTCACCCCTGAGCCTCCTCTTCTCCAGGCTGAACAAGCCCAGCTCCCTCAGCCGCTCCTTGTAAGACTTGTTCTCCAGGCCCCTCACCAGCTTCGTAGCCCTTCTCTGGACTCGCTCGAGCACCTCCATGTCCTTCTTGTAGCGAGGGGCCCAAAACTGAACACAGTACTCGAGGTGCGGCCTCACCAGAGCCGAGTACAGGGGGACGATCACCTCCCTGGCCCTGCTGGCCACACTGTTTCTTATACAGGCCAGGATGCTGTGGGCCTTCTTGGCCACCTGAGCACACTGCTGGCTCATATTCAGCCGACTGTCAACCATCACTCCCAGGTCCTTCTCTGCCTGGCAGCTCTCCAACCACTCACCTCCCAGCCTGTAGCTCTGCTTGGGGTTATTGTGCCCCAGGTGCAGGACCTAGCACTTGGCCTTGTTAAACTTCATGCAGTTGACCTCAGCCCATCGGTGCAGCCTATCCAGATCCTCCTGCAGAGCCTTCCTACCCTCGAGCAGATCGACACACGCACCTAACTTGGTGTCATCTGCAAACTTACTGAGGGTGCACTCAATGCCCTCATCCAGATCATCAATGAAGATATTGAAGAGGACCGGCCCCAGCACCAAGCCCTGGGGAACGCCACTAGTGACCGGGGAACACCACTAGTGACCGGAGAACGCCACTAGTGACCGGTTCTGGTCAGGTTCTGCTCACAGCGCTTTAAGGAACAGTAAAGAACCACTCAATTAATTTTCCTCCGAAAAGTATCAATTGCCCCAAAGTCACTTATTTACGATCACTTTTTTTTTTTTTTTTTTTTTTAATGGGAACTATGTCTCTTGAATGTTGCTGGGGATTTAAAAAAGAAAACAGAAAAGGGAAAAGAATAAGTTCTTTCCTCCTCCTCCCTACCAAAATAATCACAAGATTCAAAAAAATGTGGGTTTATGGGTGGGTAGGAAAAATCAATTACATAAAGTATCAAAACCTAGTAGCAGAATTCAGATTCTGCATTTACTGGAGCCGAGGACATGAATGCTTGCAAAGCTTTTAAAACAGCAGAACTTTTACTAATATCTAAAATAATAACAATTGAGGACTGAATATTTTTTTTACAACAAAAGTGTAAAATTTTGTAAATGTAAATAAGTGTAAAAATATAAAATGTGAAAAAAATATAAAACATGTAAAATGTAATTTTTTTGTGATGCCAAAGACATCTACAATTCTTAAGCTTTTTCCTCTAACAACATGCGATCATTAAGTGCAATTTTCTTAAAACAGAATGACGTGGAGCTATGTTTTTATTTTTAAAAATCCCAGTTATTTTCCTAAAAAGTACATTTTAATATGGTAAATCTCCGGGCCCCCGCTTCCCCCCCCTCAAAGGTAAGAACAACTCAGGAACTAGATTTAATAGGTGTAGCCCTGGATGACTTTTTTCCCCAAAAGTGAGAGTTTTAAGCAATGAAAATTCACCTATAAAACAAATATCTTGCTTTCTACTCCAGTGTCTTTATAACCAATAGCAAAGTAGGCTTTAGATCCCTACCAGTGTGAATAACCAAATTAAAACAAAGAAGTCACGCACTGAAAACCATACTCCCAAGATTACATTCAGAACTTACAGTAACTGCTCTGGAGTTTGTGGATGGTTATGATTCTCTGTGAGGCAGGAATCTAGTTTTGGCCACCTTGCCATGACAATTATAGCCTATCTTTTGTAGCACAAGCTACATATAAAGTCATACAAGATGTGTACACTTAAATCAGCACCATTCCAAAAAACACAAAACTTTCATTCTAGGATCCCGTGCAGAGGAATTTATGATAAAGTTAGCTGAACTAAAACCAAACAAGAACAGGTGCATAAACAGCTCAAACTATTTGCCATAGTTTCCTTAAAATGTTAACTTCATCGTGAACATAAGAAACCTAATGAGAGTCCTAAAAATGGTTTAGAACAATTCAGCCATACAACTGCATGTTTTTCCTCAGTTAATAACACCACTGTCTTAAAGCATAAGCCAGGCATTAGAGAAAGGTATGTGTTACAACGCAGAGCCCAGATCTCTTTATAAATTGGTTCCACACCATGCCAACATACGCAGATCCAAAGGGAGACAGTCCAGACACTGAATGTTTCTCTAGTACATAAAACAGCAATTCCTGATTAACCTCAGAAATTCTGTAATGCGTTGTACCGATATCTTAACATACTCTTTATTAAATGTAAACAGGAATGTTGTGTGTAAGTATTCTTGTGCAGGAGGAAGTTCTTCTCTGGCCCACATACAGAAAGACTGGAGTGACATCTGCTGTTTCGCGTGCAGTTTTAGGAATGAGGTTTTTCATTTAGCAGCCATTTTGATTAGGCAGATGCAATGGATCTTCCTAAAAACAGGATGCAAATACACTCACTTTGGTTCCTCTCAAAAAGCTGCTAGCCCATTGAATGCTGATATAATGAAGTCCTTGAAGAGATTTTACATTCAAAATGACATCAAATGAGTGCAGCTTTTCTTATTTGACACTATGGTATTTCAGCACTCAAAGGAAGATTTTACACAGCAATTTTCATTATTAAAAATCTAAACTAATTTCTCCACTGTTTTACTTTGGACACGAATAGATTATTTGGAGACCCTCATCGTACCACTAAAGTGCATTGGATTATTCAACATGGGGTTTGGCTATACAACTTTCTTAGCATTTTTGTATTATGTACTTCTAATTACTGACACACACAAAATAGTTTATTTTCAAAGAAAAGAGACAGCAGGGACATCTTTCTCTGTCTTAGTTATTGCCTGATTAATCATGTTTCAGCTGAAAGCAACTTTCAATTAGAAATGTTCCCATCTGGGGAACATGAACACATGTGACTGCCCAGACCAAATGTTTCTTCAGTGCCTGTATACAACACTGAAAAAGCATGGTTTATGGTCAAATTCATGCCAACAAGTAAAGCATCATGACAGGACAGATCAATACCTGATTTAATTAACATATCTAGGCCAAATATAAAGCAAGGAAATAACTGCAGCGTTGCTTGCAGAAATGCATGATGTTGAAGTAACACAAGGAGGGACAATTTCAGGACACTTTCTAGGATCGGGATTTTAAACACCTGAAAAGAACTTAGTTACAATTTAAATATAATTTTCTGATCCCAGCTGAATCCCAACAAGGATGAAAAACAGGAGGCCATGGTTATGGCACAAAAAACAAGTGAAGAATTTTTCTCACCTTTGTTTGTTACAAAGGCAATCATTGTTTGCTTAAAATGAAAGTAATGAGACAGAAAGCAGAAAGAAATAAGGCTGGCATAGACAGACGCCCACACGACACATGCCACAAGTTAGTAGGCACTGTGCCAGTGCAAAGAAAATATAAAAAAACTCACTTTTCTGAGTCACCTCCTGGATTGCAACGCTCACTGCTCTGCTCTGACCTATCCCTTCACGGCAGTAACAGCAGAGCAGTTGATCCTCCTGTTGTATCCTGTATGCTCTTGTATCTATGGACCACACTTAAACAGGATCTTTTGGGTGGTTTTCCCCTCAAAACAATGTCCAGGGATCTCCACATGAAGAGGATCTTGGTCCATTCCCGGTGGGATTCCCCTCCTTGGGGATGTTTTCTGCTTCCAGCAGGCTCCCTGTTCAGGGAGCTCCTCAGTCCCTAAGCACTCTTCCAGTCCTCCTTTCTCCACAGGCAGCTCCCAGTCAGTGCCCTGTCACATCTGTCCTAGGAAACGGCCATCAGGAAACATGCCTCTGTGTTCTCCATACGCAGAAAAAGTTGGGGTTTTCTTTGCCCGTAGCTGTCTTTTCAGGGATTAGCCCTGTTACCTGTTCATCTCCAGGAGCAGCCTGCGTGCCTCATGACACACTCACTACACAATTTGCTAACATTGGCTTCTTTTCTCCACAAAAAGTTCTTTAAAGTTGACAATTTTTCCACATTCTCCAATAACAAATAAGGAAATGCTCACAGAACAGCAGCTTACGAAGTATTTCAGAAGGGCTGCAGCAGGGGAGCTGCAGGTCCTCTGTGAGGAAGCCGGGGCTGCCTCATGCTGCTTCCAGAAGGTTCTGGCGGGCCCAGGGCAGGGCCCAGCCCCTCAGCAGTGCCTCTGGGGAGGCAGCGGGAGGAAGGGGCAGTGTGGTGCTGGGCGGCATGGGCGAGGGGAAAAAGGGTGAGGAACAGCCCAGAAGGGAGAGGAGGAGGTTTAACTTGCCCCAGGAGCTGTTTCAACTCATTTTCTCCCTCTATCCTGTCAGGAGGGAAGTGAGAGGGCAGCTGGCTAGGCAGCAGACCAGGGCCACCCTGCAGAGGTTTGCCTTCAAAAGCGCACAAAAATGCAGTCTTTAAAGTGCCTCTTTTTACCTTACAGAGTATTTAATGTGACCAAACCCTCACATTTCATACATAAGAGGCGGTAGGATGGAGTTGATAGGAGCTAGTCTTCCCTGCCCTCCGATCCTGCTGAACCACCTGCACAAGACTGGCTGCTCCTCCTCAGTGCTGGCAAATGATCCTGGAAAACCTGCACCTGTGCTGCACGTGTCCTGCTCCCACCCTAGCCCACCTCCGCAGATCCACTTGCACACTAATAAAGAGTAATAAATTAGAGTATAATGCTAATTTTGTTCCTGCCTCTCAAAGTCATTGAGTCTTTCAAGAGCTGGAACTACGATAGTCCCTACAATTCCCTGAAAATCACTCCGTCATAGCCCTCGAGTATGTAATTTATCAGCAGAGATTCCTACTTAGCCTCACACAGAAGTGATGACTCAGAGTCAAGCTGAGTCACAGCTACGGACTGTGAAGCTAATTTCTCCCCAACCATCTATTTTCTTTACCCAATACTAGATGAGACTAACAGTATCATAAGCCTGAAGGGAAAAGATACCACAGATGGCTCTTAAAGATGAAAAAAAAGGTGGTCTAACTTCTCTACTTGTAAAAGAATTAACAGTTTATATAAACTAAGAAAGCTACCAATAAGGAATAGCTGTTGATATCACGGGATGCTGCCAAACAAATGCTTGGTGAACACTTCTTAGTAATAATAGTAGGAAGCTATTTACCGTGTACCTGAAGAGAACTGATGTTGTCAGATCAGAGAACAAAGAACCAGCGATCTGCAGAAGCCAGAATGTAGACAGTTGGGGCCTTCAAGACGCATGATGAAAGCTTGAATAAAAGCTTCTCATGAGTGAGTAAGTTTGAAAGTTCAGCTTTATAAAGATGTTCATAGTAATGTAAAAATAAAAGTCTGCAGGAGGAATGCCTACAAGATATTTCTATATATATATATTTAATAGAAAACTAGGTCAAAAATAATGGAAGTCAGCACAGTTAATGACAAAATGCACAGCTCAGTGCTGGAACCTATTCTGCCATAATTTTATTAGTTTCTTGACTGAAGACATGCAGTTCTACTTACATATACCATGACCACATTTCTGCTTCCAGCATAAAGAATAAATCTGTATATACAGATTTTTTGAGCTTATACTATGTCTGACTAATTTATACAGGACAAAGTATATAGGAAAAAAAAAAAAAAAAAAAAAAAAAAAGATATTTCTTAACTGAGAATTTAAGAATACAGTCTTACTGGCCAGAAACTTGTTTATCAGTACTGTGCAACTTGTCTTTGCTGGTAAGTAAGTAGAAAAAAATCATATTAACATTTACAGATAAAAAGTACTAAAAACTTTGATAAAATCATTATCAACTGCATTCTCAAATCATTATAAAATGATTATCAACTGCATTCTCAAAAAGCCTGTCTACACAGATTATAAGTGTGTTGGATGCAGTCTCTTTGCAATAAAAGGACAATTTCTGCATCTTCAGAAAGGTAGTAAATGCAAATCCAGTTTTAAAAAAAAAAGTTCTTGCTATGACATTGACTCATGGATATTGACTTTTCTGAGATCGAACAGTGTAGTACTTACATGACTCACTTCATGTGGCACTGCTGAAAATGTAACAAATACTACATTTTGCTATTCAGCGCAGCAAACTCAGAGCACTAGTAAAATTAAAAAAGTTCAATTTTGGAGCAAGATAAACTGTTTGCACATACTCTGCTGTGCTTGTGACATTCCAACCAGCATTCTTCTTACAAACCTAGGCAAAAATAGATACTCTTTTTTTATAGGTAAAGATCAAAAACTGTAATGGCTGATTAGCCTAGAAATGCCAAAACACTTCTGAAATATTCCTGTTGTGCTATTGGTAGAGTAAGGTTAAGTTTCCTGAACTCATAAATTTGTTTTTACCCTACCTTCAAAGATCTACACCACTTAGCATCACATGATGATCTGGTCCGAAACAAACGTAGAGCCTATGTTCTTTTAGTAAGGATCTAAATTTGTTTTGAAAAACCTGTTTCTTTTTTCCCTTTAATCAAATAGTTCCTTACTTCAGCATTTGGATCTTACTTAAAACACTTCACCCACTAGTCTCCATGCCTTAAAAAGCATCATCTCCAATTCTGCTTTACGGATAGGAAAATCAACAGAAAAAAAATGAGATATGGACCAGTAACTACTCTAAAAATTTGAAAATAGTAGCAGAATCAGTGAAGAACAAGTTTGCTGTATTCTTAGCCAAAGTCAAAATGTCAATGTTTCATGGTGTCTACTTGAAATAGGATGCAGCAATAGAAATACTAAATATCCCTAAATTACTCAGCATTTCAGGTCTTACTCACTTTGAAGCTTTCAATACCAAACAAACTGAAATACCGAATTGAGAGGCAACAACATTAAATTGGTATCTTAAACTTGCTGACCTGAGTGATTATATCATCAGCACTTTTAGCTCGTGCTAGGCTATGAGCAGTAGCACAGCTGAGAAGGCTGAAGATGAATGTACCTCCTTGCGCATTATCAGCAGAATTATTAAAATTAAAAACCTCTGAGCACTTTGCAGAAGTCAACAGAAAAAAAATGAGGTCACAATCAGAAAACACTAGCCTTTAATAATACCCGTGTAAATGCTAATTTCTCCCACAGAACAAACTTTAAATTCCAAGGACAGCAGGAATAAAACCATAGTGTCTTCTCAGAAGACATTAAACTGGTGATATTTCATTTTGCCAACCCCAAAACATGGGGGGAGAGTTAGGGAATGCCACTTTTACATCCGTGTTTCATCAAGAAACATTGGAGTTTAGCAAAATTAATTTTATGCTGCTCTTGGTTTGAGAACTAAAGTTTAATTTACTTGAATTTTAAACAGTATGTGAAGTTGCATTCCTCATATATTACCTGTTAAAAGTAGGCTAACTAAACTTTTGAAGGTACAGGAAGAATCTAGCATCTAGCACAACTGAGAATTGAGCATGCATGGCCCATAAAAAGCAGTGCCAGGTGCTTATTTATATTTGTTGCATTGGGAGAAAAAATACTTTTCATTCAGATTATATTAATATATGAAACAATCTTTGGTTCAGGTATAAATGAATTTTTATCTAGTCATCAAAAATCAAATTTAACTTAAGATCTTCACTATGAAGCTTACACTTTCTTATGCTTTTATTAAAGTATTTTAGCCAATGACAAACCACATTTTAGGTTTTCCTAGTGCTTCCACGATTTTCTAATGTGCTTTTTAAATTGGTGGGGAATAGAGTCATAACTAACAACTGAATGATAGGGGCTCTGAACTTATATTCAGATACCAAAGCAAAAGGATACCAGGAACTACTTAAATGTTTTAATTTTCACTTCACAGCTGCAGTCAACTAAACATTTTGCACTGCATAACAAGCTGCTATTAAAGTAAAATACTTTAATTCAGTACTGAGTTAGAGACTCAATTGGATGAAGCAATACCAAATACAGGAGGAACATCAGACAGCCTCCTTCAATTCTTCTGTGCTTTCAGATATATGCCATCATTTAGCTTCATTATTTGTGATTTTTTGCTGTTTTTCATAGCATATTTGAGGATTGAGATATGAATATCCCTTGTAACATTCTTCCACAAATTCTCAGGTGCCTTATAGCACTGAAACAATCCTTTCAGGACATAAAAAGATACAGAAGTTTAAGTAACTTTTTTTTATTTTTTTTCCCCCAGTGATAAAGACATTCATGTTCCTAGAAATGAAAAGAGCTTTGTACAAGAACTCTGGAAAGATCTGTATTTAATTGCACCTTTCAAAACTGAGTTACACAAGATAATTTCACTGTTTATACTCAGTACATAAATTAAAAACTTAGGAGATGAGGAACCATAAGCAGACTACATAACTCTGTTTTCTGGAAAAGCATGTCATGAGTAATTTGCCCCTTGTGATGGAAAACAAGGAGGGAGGAGAAAAGGGACAAAGAAAATTAATTTAAGAAACTATAACACCTCTTTTGATCTTGCACGCATGCTGAAAATGGGAAAGTTTCAATCGTTCAGACTAAGCCTTATTTAAAGAGCAAAACGTGCCTGTGTAGCTTAAAGCCTTAGTTCATTAAAAGAAACTATATGCAAAGAGTTAAGTGAATGGTAACTGGGACATTCTTGCATCTTTACTTATATAATAGGAACATTTATAAACTTTTTTGTATTCCACAGAAAGCAATCAGTGTCCACTGTACAAAAAAGCTTCCCCCCCAAGTCAGTCAGTCTGCCATTTCTTTTTAAATTTTCCATTACCTGCTACCTTAAGATCTTCAGGTTGATTTTTAACAACTTGCTAAATAAATTATATATGAATTGAAAGTCTTCCAGCAATTTAGAAACAAAGTACAGGAAAAGGTACTTCAGAGCAGAATTTGACAATAAGTTGCTCAAGGTATTTGCTAAGGAAACCCTTCTCTTTTTACTTTGAAAATGTCTTGCTGCTGTACAAATATCTATGTAAAGCTTTTGCTGAGACTACATAAATTCTAATCCATAACATGTTTTCTTCAGCAAGTAAATCCATTTTCCACATTCTTTGAAGAGGCCATAGAGTTTACAGAAACATCCAACACTTTGCATAATACAGGAGGAACATCAGACAGCCTCCTTCAATTCAGCATTTTATTTACTGAGGCAGAACATTCAAATCTCCTAGAAGGACACGAGAAATGCAATTTTTGAAGTGTAGTTGGCTCTTTTGAATATACCTATTTAAATACTTGTAAGTCATGTTGCTGTGACTCACTGAATATTTGGCTTATCATTTCACAATTTCTACCATGTTAAACATTTGAAAATGCTGTATGTCAGTAGCTTAACAATCAGAAGAGTACTTAATAGCTGACAGACTTAATTTCTGTCTATTGTCCATACTCTAACCATTTCCTAAGTACCTTAACATATTATATATTACTCTGCTTTCAAATATAATTACTTTTTAGACCCTTATAATGACTTTCCAATACCTAACGGGACTACAGGAAAGCAGGAGAGGGACTCTTTCTCAGGGAGTATAGTGATAGGACAAGGGTGAATGGCTTTAAACTAAAAAAAAAGGGGTAGATTTAGATGAGACATGAAGACATTCTTTACTATGACAGTGGTGAGGCACTGCAACAGGTTGCTGAGAAGTTGTGGATGCCCCTTCGCTGGCAGTGTTCAAGGCCAGCTTGGATGGGGCTTTGGGCAACCTGCTCTAGTGGGAGGTGTCCCTGTCCATGGCAGGGGGTTGGAATTAGATGGGCTTTAAGTTCCCTTCCAACCCAAATCATTCTGTGATTGTATGATTAAGTATCTCACTGTGCAACACAATTCGTGTCATAGAGCTAATTTTGATCTTCAATTATGCATGAGAGATCCAAAATCAGATTGGCCGTCTCCACAGCTACTTGTAGGCCACTGTACTTTGCAGCAAAACAGTCCAGTGTCAGCAAGTCAGCAGCATCTACTGAAGGCTCTTTTGGGCAGCTCTGTATAGTTGGAGAGCCAAAGTGGGGTCGCAAAAGCCTCCATTTGAGATTCTGAGTATTTCTGTTAATTCCGCAGCCACATTTTGAGAGTAAATCTGACCAATTAGAGGCAGTCGGAAAACCTGATGGGACAAGCCAACAGTGTCCATAAACCGTGTCTGTGAGAATTTCATCATCATGACTCAGAGAGCAAGCTACAGACTCCAGGGAGCGGCAAAAAGCATCAGCAATCAACTGGTATTGTGTCTGAGAACAATCTGCATCTTTAAAGCTGCTAGTGGACAGACCACAAGTCTAAAAAAAACAAAAGCAAGAAAAAATTAGAACAGTTTTACAGAAATAGCTTTAGTCAAACATTTGAAGTGCTGTTATTTTTAAAGATGGTTCAGCCTTAACAGAAAATTTGTTAGCTTATTCTGATAGAAAAATTTTCTAGATATGTCAAAGCTGAGTTTGCAGATTATCACTCAATAAAAACAACTCAATTTTTACTTTAACACTTAAACACTATTATAGATACCTAAAGAAACATTAACAAGTACAAATACAGTACCGAACTCTGAAAAAGATACCCCTAGCAGAGCGCTTCAAAAACACCCCTTTGTTTCATGAGGTTATACAGAAGTGCAACATTAACCTATAAATGACAAGTGCAAACTGTACCAGTAATTCTACAAAACGTTTTGCTTCCTAAGTATATTAACCAGCTTTAAAAAAAAAAAAAACTCATCTTAAACATACCTTGTATCTTATATATGAAGCCAAATGACTTTCTGTACAGCCGCCTCCTAACAAAGCCAAGGGTTCCTTAATTGTTAACTGTAACACATGCTCTGCAGTTTCACAG
Organism: Oxyura jamaicensis; assembly: GCF_011077185.1. Classification (NCBI taxonomy): domain Eukaryota; kingdom Metazoa; phylum Chordata; class Aves; order Anseriformes; family Anatidae; genus Oxyura; species Oxyura jamaicensis. The sequence goes on from NC_048895.1 coordinate 6,346,537, forward strand.
GCACGCTGAAAACCATATCAATTTTTTGTTACACATACCATAATATATAAGATTCCCCCCACACACTTTAAAAAAACACCAGCTACTGGAATAAAGATTTTTAGTAATTCCTGGGAGAGACTACATAAATTTGAATGGTGTGAATATAAACTTGCCACATCACTTCCAAAACCATGTTTAATAACTGAAGAATAGTCTTTATTTGTCCACACTCCATATGGAAGAACAGAAAAAATGCTGTATTTTATTTCTTTTTGCAAAGCTGACTTACTAAGTCAACCAATATCAACACCAGTTTTAGAGTAACTATTCAATGAAGAACTATGCTTGACTAGCCTTGCAGGTATTGCTGGTGACCTTTTGATTTTTGGGCAATTTTTACTTTGTGCTCCCATTAACCAAGAATGAGAATGAAAACATTTACCTAGCACTGGCTTTAAGAACAGGTGAAAAATTTCTCTCTGAAAAACTTCCAGCATTAAAATAGAGGTGTTAAAGGAACACAAGCACTCCAAAGATTTTGAAAGTCTGGAAACAAGAGAGTTTCTAAATCACTTTTTTAAAGCTATTTCCTTAAATCTAACCAAGTTTCATTTGGGAACCAAATATTTTCTAAACTCACTGTATTTATATTTTTCTTTACTCTTTATCTTTTCCACTAAAAACACAACTTTTTCAAGAAATATTTCAAGAAAACACGCCCACCTTCAGTTCATCCCACGTCGTTTCATTTCTGTTACAGAGTACCAAGCTGCAGACAACTGTGTCATTAGGAATTAGATGGACAAAATGTTTTGAGCCAAAACTCTTAGTGCATACATCCTTCAAACTGCCGCAACAACTGGGAGAAAATGAATGTATGGAAGCTATAGGCTTGGAACCTGCCCAATTAAGAAAAGTAGAGAACAGCATGTATTAATGTCCTCAGAAGAGATGCCTGTTGCATTTCATAAAGCATGAACATTTTTCCCCTCTTGGCTTTTTAAATTATGTTCGTCAATATCTAAAATTTGTGAGCACAGAAGAAATTGCAAGCAGAAACCAGCACATTTTCAAAGTGCAAGATTCAGTTTTAGTTTAAGATAATAGGTAACCTTATTGCTCTCATTAGAAAGGAGTTTAAAAATAATCTACATCTGCAAACAGTTGCTAGAATTACACTCCTCAAGGAACAACCAGTGATCATCTGTGCGATATGTCGCCATTGCAGCTAGCCAGTTACTTAAATTGCTTTCAGACAAGAAAGGAGCACTTTCCGGTTTGAAGCACTTCCTCTGCTGCTAAGGCAGGAGAGACAGAAATAAACAGAATCCCTGCTCTGCAATGACACCAACCTAGGTAGGTTTTCATTACAAGACTAACATTAAGGGTAACAACTTAGTGCAGAAAACTTGCTTGTTACCTGTCATTTGACTCAGAGGTTCCATCACAGATAGCCCAGCTCTGTCCACAGCCATGACTTGATTCTCTTTCAGATACTGTTTCAATGATGGATGGATAACTTTCTGGCACACTACAAGGCCCACCTCATCATTAACCAGCTGCTTTCCTACATTAAGCAACTGATTCAGCTCTGACATTTCTAGAGAAATTTTGTGATGGACCGTTATCGTTCCTTCTTCAGGGTTGAAGAGGTCTCCTGACATGGACACACAGAAAAGTGCTATCTTGATAGTGTCAGAAGAAATTCTTTTGACTGAAATTAGTTCTGCAAATTGAATTTCTGGTGTTTCTATCAGTAGTCCAGGAAGAACTGTAGAATCCAGAACTCTTCTACCTTTCACAGGCACTGTTACACACTTCCCTAAAACAGCCTTAGTCTCAACACGAGATGGAATAGTAAACATGAAAGCCTTTACTATTAGCATGGTGAGATGATCAACTTCTGTTGCATTAAGCATGCAAGCGGGTTTGCTTGTTAATATGCTGCGTACCAAACAAAGAAGAGTCTTGAGATTGCTAAAATCCACAGATACTCGGCAACCACAGGCCTCAGATTTGAGGTAGTCAGTACACAAACTCAAAAGATGTTTGCATATTTTAATGACAGTGCAAGATGGAACATGTAGGCTTTTAAAGTTTTCAACCAAGCTACAGCAAAGAATAGCAGTAAATAAGCCACAGTCACTGAAGCGGGCTATGTGGTTCTGTACAGAGGCTGTTAAAACCTTTAACACAGGATGACTGACAGAAAGACGGCCAAGTATGGCTGAAGATTGTGAAGTTATGCATACATAGCCTCCCACACCATTGTGGAGTTGCTTAAGTCTACCAGCAGGACCATAGCAAGATTTTAATATCCTATTTAACAGAGACAGTGACTGGCTAACTGTATCCTTAGTTAAAGGGTCACTAATAAATAATGAAGGCTTTTTAGCTTCAAGACGAGACATTTTCAAATTAACATTTTAATTCCAGCCTCCAAATCAGATTTTGTTTTTACTTGGATCTAGAATTCACAGCACTTTAAAATCAAAATTTAATTCACAGTACATTAAATTCAAATTACTACAATTTAATCTTTGTAGCCAAGGATTACTATTTTCAATGTGAAACGGTATGCTAAGTACATCTGATTATCCGCTCAGGATCCATCTCTTAAAATGAGGCTTAAATTGTGAAATTTATATAATGACAACAATAAGCTATTTCATTCACAATGATCATCTTTTTTAGTGTCTGAATGTGATCGAACAGATTTTTTTGCAACAAAGTTCACAAGCATGGTTCCAAAATGGACACCTATAAATGACAGTCCTGCCACAAGTAGAAGGTTCTTTCTACTCCAGCTAGCTTTCCTCATCTCTTCTTCTGGCAACACTCACAGGTGAAAAATTTTCAAAGCTACTTATATCTACAACAAAAAACAGAAAAGTATTAGCATAATCTTCTGACAATATCACATAGCTTGAACTTCTACTTTTTTCCGCACATCACATAAGGACAAATACCAATCTATAATGCTGTTTGAGAATACACATTATTATTACACACGAGCATGCAGTACACAAAAATACATTTTTGTTATTATCTTCAATTCTGACCTCCAGCTTTATCCTGTTTTACTTATAGGTCAATAAATAGCAGGCTACTATAAACTGCACTGACTTGTATGAAAGTATCACAGCATATCACATAGGATCATATTAGCATCATAGCGACCTTAAGCTGTTTTTACATAAGAACAAAAGAACTGAAATACTCAGCATTGCTTCCCAAGCAACTACTTCAGAAACAAAAGCTCTTAATGTTCAACCAACTTTTAAGAAGCCTCTGAAAGACATCTTGCATGTTTTTTTTTTAAGCCTTTAAACACTTCAAAATTTAAGTATTTGTCTACATTTATACATAATCTCTGTGGTATTTAGACTTCTCTCATACTTAATCATTCTTTTCTATTGTAATCAGCATTGCTATTAACAACACAATATATTACACTACGTAAAGTCACAATTATTTCTGAGCAGTTTTGAACCTGAAAAGATGCTATTATAGACCAAGTCAGTCACAGGACTGTTGCCTTGAAAAGCAATGGGGCTGATTTCTAAAACAAATTTAAGTCCCTAATAGCATAACTCAATTCATCGTATTACACAGGACTTAACAGCAGTTTGAGATGATACATGATGCAATTTTGGGGTGCATGTAACTTCCAGGTTAACTCAGCTGCAAAAGAATAAAGAACTCTGGAAGACTGCATCTGTTAGAAAACTCATTTGACTCATCACCTGCTTCAACGCAGACAGCTAACTAGGAAACTTACCTACAACAAATAGCCCTAAAGCTATTTTTCTTTATTTTTCTCTTTTTGCATCACATATGCCACAATCGCAGGCTCTCGCACAAAGTCCTCTGTCTTCACTTGGAAGATGGGGCTGGACTTGATGTGAAACCACCCCCAGTGCACCAGCCCAAGGCCAGCTCCCATAACAATCAGGACCTTGTAGCTCTTCCAGAAGGTTTTAAGGCCCATTGTAAAGTGGCATCTACCTACGTGAAGATAATTTATTTTAAAAATATTCCACAAATCCTCTCTCTTCTAACAGCACAGAACAGATAAGCCTGAATGTTAATAACTTTAACTACAGCACAGCACATGATTAGAACAAAATGACACAAGAAAGCCTTACTTTGTGACCTTCAGGAAGAGAAGGCTTTAAAAACAGCCTCAGTTCATGCATCTTGAAACGCTAATTGCTATTTCTGCTTCAAGTTTCAGCATGCTAAACCTTAATGAGGCTTCGTTACTTTCTTATGTTCACCTAATTACACGCTCTATCGCTTCAGACGACAAATATGTGAAGATGAAGCCAATCTCAAAGCAGTTTTAAAACGCACTATCCTCCCCCAGATAATGAAAATAAAAGAACATCCGCCCCAAGCCCGGCCGCCCCCCGCTCGCCTCAGCCCAGCCGCCCTCCCCAGCACCTCAGGCTCCCGGGGCCGCGCGTTCGAACCCCCACCGGCCGGCAACGGCCTGCGCGCGGCGGGGGCGTCCTTCTCCTCGCCTGCCATTGGCCAGCCCCTCGCCACGTGACCAGCCTTCCACCGAGCTCCGTCCGGCCTCTGCTCCCCCCCCCTCAGCCGCCATTTTGCGTTCGGGCAACGCTGGGCGGGCGGCGGCGGCTACACCTGGCGGCCATTTTGGATAGGGGAGAAGAAGCTCGCGCTCGGCGGCCATCTTGCTTGGGGGCAGGGGAGCCGTTAGAACCGTTAGGGGTAGGCGGTGTGGTGCCTGCACAGGTCGGCGGCCCTGCTCCGCCGGTCTCCGCTGTTTTTAGTTTTTCTCTAGAAACCAAAGTGCTGGGCGGTGGTTTGCGGAGGGGCGGCGGCCCGGTGCCCCCGCGCGTCCCTCAGGCAGCGCCCTGTGAAGCATCGCCCAGGCTTTTAAAAAAAACACCTCAGCTTTGCCCCGCTCCGGCTGCAGTCATTCAGCATCACTCCTTCGCTCACCTGGCTGAGCCTTCGTGCAGGTAGACGCTGGTATCCTCACCAAAACACGTTCACGAGATCTTCCTTGCCTCAGTTCCCTGACTGCTTTGCCAAACACCCCTGCTGCTCGTCTTATTCTGCACTCTCCTGTACTCACACTGCTCCGCTTTCCCTGTACTGCTGTCACTATCATTCAATCATATCACTATCTTCTATCTTACTTGCCTTTTTATTATTATTTTGGTTGTACAGAATTGCGGAGCTTATAATTGCAGACAAAAGGCAGGCGTAAAAAAAAAAAAAGACAAAATTTACATTTTAATCTCTACACAGAAAAAGTGTAACAGTTTATTAAAAAAAAAAAATCAGGAGTAGCTGGGACTTCACTCAGCAATGCAAAAGGATAACAGCCAGCACCTGTCTGTAATTGGCCACTCTCACGTTTCTTTCATTTCCTTTAAATCCCAACACCTGTTTAGTGAAAGTGTAATGTTATTGCAATGTATTGTTGTGCTCTGAAAGTGCATTGGCAATTTGTGTATGAAAATGTTTTGATATCAATAAGCTAAAATAAACTTTTTGGAAGAGCATTTTCCAATGCTTAAGTGGAAAAAAGGCTATGGTGGGCCTGAAATTCCTGAGACAACAAAACCTAAAGATGCTGCTGTGTTCCTCCACATGTAGAAATGCTTTACTAAATATGTGTGTTGTTCAGTGTCACCGCTCAGTTACCTGAGGTGTAGGATCTCAGAAACTGACTAAAAGAGCCTCGAGTCTGCACTGGACAGCACTCGCTGTCTGTTATCTAAGCTCTGGAGAGTTCAGAAAAAATATATATATCATGAAGGTCAATTTTGATTCTTTTATAAGAAATAGTTAATAATAACTACTCTTAGAGAGGTCCTCAATTAGTGTTTCTGTTTTTGTCTTTTTCAGGTGCCTGTTTCTCCCCACACGTGGTAAAGGCACCCAAAGATGGGCAGAGTGTGAACAGTTCGCAGCTGTTGTGTTAGAAGATGCTGTATTTTCAAGTGGGCATGTGTGGCAGGAATTTTCAGTTCCTTATCTCTACTGAATTCCAAATTGCTTCAGCACTGGCAGTCCCTTCTTTGCTAAGGTAAGATGCTGTTCATCAGCTGACTGAAAATACTTTAGCTTGCTTTCTGGGAAGCCCTGTTTCCTCAGTTCTCCTGAGTGTCTACCATTCCACTTAACCTCAAATTTCAGGAAGATATTGTGCTCCATCAACTGGGAGTGCCACACGGCTGACACGAGCAAGTCCAGGAGGTTCATGAAGCACCTAGATGATAACTTCTTGGTGCAGGTGCTAACAGAGCCAACTAGGAAAGGTGCCCTCCTAGACCTGTTGCTAGAAAACAGAGAGGGTCTGGTGGGAGATGTGGTGATTGGTGGCCGCCTTGGTCATAGCGACCATGAAGTGGTTGAGTTCAAAATTTACGGTGACAGAAGGAAAAGTGCCACCAAAACCTCATCCCTAGATATGGGGAAAGCGGACTTCAGGCTGCTCAGGGAACTAGTCAGCAAGGCCCCCTGGGAAACTGCTCTTGAAGGCCTCGATGTCCACCAGTGCTGGTCATTCTTTAAGCGATGCCTCCTAGAAGCACAAGATCAGGCAATTCCTGAATATCGCAAGTCAGGCAGGCGGGGCAGGAGGCCGGCGTGGCTGACCAGGAACATTCTAATGGAGATTAGGCGGAAACAGAGAGTGTTTTGCTACTGGAAGGAGGGCCAGGTGTCATGGAAAGAATACAGGGATGCTGTTCGTGTTTGTATGGAGAAAGTTCGAGTGGCCAAAGCACAGCTAGAGTTGAAGCTGGCTGTGTCTGTGAGAGAAAACAAAAAGGTTTTTTTTAGATATGTGAATGGAAAAAGGAGAACTAAAGAATACATAGGGCCGCTCCTTGATAGGGAAGGTCTCCTCACAGACAATGACGTAGGCAAAGCAGAGACGCTTAACGCCTTCTTTGCCTCTGTCTTCATTGCCGATGATGGGCTTCGGGATCCAGGGTGCCCCGAGCTGGAGGACCGGGACGGTGGGGATGACAAACTCCCAGCCGACCCTGAACGTGTGCGGGATTTGCTACTCCACCTCGATCCCTACAAGTCCATGGGTCCGGATGGGATTCATCCCCGGGTGCTGAAAGAGCTGGCGGACGTCATCGCGGAACCTCTCTCAATTATTTTTCAACGATCCTGGGAATTTGGAGAGGTCCCGGTAGACTGGAAGCTGGCAAATGTCGTGCCGATTTTCAAGAAGGGTCAGAAAGAAGACCCTAGCAATTACAGGCCTGTCAGTCTCACGTCAGTGCCTGGTAAAATCATGGAGAAGATGGTTCTCGAACTTATTGAGGCGCACCTGGGGGACAAAGCAGTCATTGGTCCCAGCCAGCATGGGTTTGTGAAGGGTAGGTCCTGCCTAACTAACCTGATTTCCTTTTATGATAAGATCACCCGTATGGTGGACCAAGGGAAACCAGCTGATGTGATTTTTTTGGACTTCAGCAAGGCTTTTGACACGGTTTCCCATAGGATCCTACTGGACAAAATGTCCAGCATACAGCTAAATAAAAACATCATACAATGGGTGAGCAATTGGCTAACGGGCAGGGCCCAAAGGGTTATGGTAAATGGGGCTGCGTCAGGCTGGTGGGCGGTCACCAGTGGGGTCCCTCAAGGCTCCATTTTAGGGCCGGTACTTTTCAATATTTTTATAAACGATCTGGATGTAGGAATAGAAGGTATTTTGAGCAAATTTGCTGATGACACCAAACTTGGAGGAGTTGTGGACTCGAATGAGGGTGGAAAGGCCTTGCAGAGGGATCTGGATAGGTTGGAGAGCTGGGCGATCACCAACCGCATGAAGTTCAATAAGAGCAAGTGCCGGGTCCTGCACCTGGGACGGGGAAACCCTGGCTGCACGTACAGACTGGGCGATGAGACGCTGGAGAGCAGCCTAGAAGAGAGGGATCTGGGGGCTGTGGTAGACAGCAAGTTGAATATGAGCCAGCAGTGTGCCCTGGCAGCCAGGAGGGCCAACCGTGTCCTGGGGTGCATCAAGCACGGCATCGCTAGTAGGTTAAGGGAGGTGATTGTCCCGCTCTACTCTGCGCTGGTGCGGCCTCACCTCGAGTACTGTGTGCAGTTCTGGGCACCACAGTATAAAAAGGACATGAAACTGTTGGAGAGTGTCCAGAGGAGGGCTACGAAGATGGTGAAAGGCCTGGAGGGGAAGACGTACGAAGAACGGCTGAGGTCACTGGGCCTGTTCAGCCTGGAGAAGAGGAGGCTGAGGGGAGACCTCATCACAGTCTACAACTTCCTCGTAAGGGGGTGTCGAGAGGCAGGAGACCTTTTCTCCATTAACACCAGTGACAGGACCCGCGGGAACGGGGTTAAGCTGAGGCAGGGGAAATTTAGGCTTGACATCAGGAGGGGGCTCTTCACAGAGAGGGTGGTTGCACACTGGAACAGGCTCCCCAAGGAAGTTGTCACTGCACCGAGCCTGTCTGAATTTAAGAAGAGATTGGACTGTGCACTTAGTCACATGGTCTGAACTTTTGGGTAGACCTGTGCGGTGTCAAGAGTTGGACTTGATGATCCTTAAGGGTCCCTTCCAACTCAGGATATTCTATGATTCTATGATTCTATGATCATTTTTGAAATATGCCTCACTCTTGCTACCAAGAATCTATATGTTTAATTCTAGGGCTTTATTTATTTTGTCACTTTTGAGCCTGTCCATTAAAAATTTAGGTGTTAAAATACTACCAACAAAACACAAAAGCTTGTTGGCTTTGTTTTTAAGACTATAATTGCTGAGAGTTGTTTTTCTGTCTCATGGTTGTCTTCATGTTTCCTTATGCATAGTTTCATTTTCAGGCTTGTATTAGTTTGTAAAAAATCTGATATTCCATTAAACAGATTTTGTTGCCAAATAACAGCAATTGTAGTAGATCTCAATCTTGTGTTCTGCAATGTGGAAAATGATAATGTATTTTGAGGAGCGTTGGCATCTCTTCCTGTAGAGCTTTTTTTTTTTTTTCCTGATTTCTGAATATTAGTATTTTGGTTTTGTTTCTTCTATTGCTTTGTAAATTAATTTTGGAAACGGTTTCTTTCTTTTAATGGTCCTTGTCACAGTAGCATTGTTGATGTGTGGCAAATTCTTACGTTAAAGAGGTTGCTGATGCCAGAACAATTTAGGTGATAAGCACCCATCTCTAATTTGTTTTCAAGCAAGACATGAACATTTGTGGAGGAGATAATACTCTGGTATATTTTGTTTCAACTCTTATTCATATCATTGCTACTGTAAAGATTAATGATAAAACACTACCAGTCAAGATATGGTTCTTGAGTTCACAAATCTACAGCACCATTGTGAAATATTTGCCATATGCAGTTCATAAATGGTGTACCACCTAGGTAGATTAGGGAATGTCCCTTGTGTTATTTGTTAGCCTTTTGGTTACCGTAACACAAGGTATTGTTAATTCCATGTCAATGTTAGGTTTGCTAATATTATTTTTGCTGTTGTAGGAGATCTTTGTTGATGGCATGCTCCACAGCAAATTGTAATTCTAAATTTCCTAATTTAAGATCATGATTCTTGAGGCTTGGATAATAAACTATCTATAGCAATTATCACTCTTCTTTTTTTGGTATTTTTTTTGCCTACTGTTTTTCTATTTATCTTTTTTTTTCTTTTTGGTTGGGAGGACAAGGTGCAGGGATTGTTAACAAAGCTATAGATACTCACCTTTCACTAAAAAAAAATCTTAGATGCTGCTTAAAATTTGGAGACCAGATTTTTTTTTTTTTTTTTTTTTTTTTTTTTTACAGAGAATCTGATAAGCCATAAATGTCCAGGTTTTGTGCTGTTTGGGAAGGGCTGTGATGTATACTGTTACCTGCTTTTCATTTTTCTGTGTTGTATATCATTAAAAGACATTGAGAAACACAACTGGTTTTTGCTTTGGTGGTTTGGTGGATGCCATTTCCTTTTAGCTTCAATCTGTCCTAGTTCTAGCAGCTGCTGTTTCAAGAATTGTAAGATTCTATCTCTTACTAAGATTCTTATAATAGTTCTGCTACATTTACTTCCAAAGTGAAGTAGGATCTTACTACCAGACTGAATTGGAAAACATGGTATTGTAAGTGATCAAGAGCACTGTTACCTATGCTGTTTCTGAAACTTGCTATCAGTAATGTTGACAGAATTTACTTGATAAGGTAGTAGAGATTTTAGGGCTGTTTTGTGCAAGGGAGGATGATGGTCTTGCGTTTCATGGCGTGGTATTCCAGGTTCTATGTGAGCATTATTTGAAAATTCACTTTGCTCTTTATTACTTGCTTTTTAGTATTACTATGATGAGTTGCAGTAGATACAATTCCTCTAACTGCACTTCTTCAGAACATAGTAAAAACATCTGATTAGCTATATTGAAGTTTATTTTCAGTAGTTGCTTGCGGAATGGCTCTCAGTTCAAACTCATTCCTAAACTAGTTGTTACTGTAACTGGGTTATTTCTCACTGTTTACAATGCATTTACTATTTCTGTTTCTTACTGCTTGGATATTGGCATGATGTATAAACAAACTATTGAAGAAACTGGAAGTTTTCATTGAGCCAGTATATGGAATTGCACCCTTGCAGCTTTCACTTTTTCATGTAGTTGTTCTGAGATGTCAGGTCTAGGCATTTGGAGATTTGGAATGAAAGCACTGCAGAGAAGTGATTATCTAATTCAAAATTATTATGACTGGATCTTAATATCAAAATTAGCTGTGCTATGCTACGTTGTTCTTAAGTTGGTCTTTATCTTGTTTTGCCCTTTTTTTTTTTTTTTAAAGCTAAGTAAGGATAATGACTGCATTTTAAAATATGTAAGTGTAGTGCCTGACAGAGAAAGATACCACCAACCTGACTTGCGTCCTGAAGTTTTGACAGCTCTGTCACAATGTTTTACAGTAACTGGAACTATGCAGTGGGAAGTGGGTACCTATTCCTGCATTCTTACTCTTTTTCTGTACTATCTCTAAAAAAAAAAAAATCAGATTCCTCTAGTGTGTTAAGAGACCTTTCCTTTAGGAAACTTTAGAATGTAGAAGTCAGCTCTGTTCTCAGTGTAATTTCTGTTGCAGTTTGTTTGTTGCAGGAGCCAGATACAACCACTTGCTTTTTTTCTTGATTTTGAAGCTTGAGTTGTCTTACTGGTTTTTATTTTCTGCCAGTGTAGGTATACTCTCATTCACTTGGTTTTCTGTCCAATCACTATCTTTCCCTTGTCTGATGCCTTTGGTCCTGTCCTGTGTGAAAAAAAGAATGTATCTTAATTTTTTATTCTCTGGTGTTTGTAGATATTAATTTGGTACCACTGGGCCTATCCCATGTCCGTTCTGAATTACAGCATTGTGGGGCTACCTGCAAAGGCTTTCACTGATTTCACATAATTTGCTGCCTTCTGAAAAGTGAATGTTTAGCTCCCGTTTATGTGGAGAGTGATGAACTTTTCCAGTATTTTCAGTGTAGTGACCGTAATTGTTGTCAGGTAGGAAAAAGGCAGTTAAAAAACTGAAATGAATTTGACAGGTGACAAGAGTTGTGGCTTGCGTTGCAAGTCTACTTGAAGGCTGTAGTCATTTGAGTGAGTTAGTGTTCTTCTAAGGAAAAAAAAGTCTCAGTGATTAACTAGAGCTTTCCTCTTGTACTCAGGGGAGGAGAGTGGGTTTAGCTTTCAGCATGAATTAACACTTCCTAAGTTATTTGGAATGGCCCTGGTCAGGGTCAGGATCTGTGCAGCTAAATATTTCTCACTGACTGTGCCAAATTAAGCTGACTAAATCCTGTTTGGGATAAGCAAGAGGATGTCTGAAATTCACTTTACATTTGTGCAACCAGAATAATGCTCAGGTCACATTGCTTTATGCATGTAATGAAAAGTTTAAAAATTTAAAATGATTTTAAAAGTAAAAAATTTAAAAGTTTAAAATTTTAAATGAACATACAAACACACATAGTAAACCAGAAGCCATAACTTCTTTAATCCAAAAACAAAACCACAAACCAAAATAAAACAAGCAACAAAAAAATGTGCTCTGTTCTTCCACTTGTTTAAACTCTGATACCCCTGTGTACCAGAACTGTACGTAGCAAATAGGTGTCTCAATTCTGAAATTTGTTTTCTGCAGTTTGGCCTTGCTGAACTCCTGTTAAGAGCAGGACGGCGTATTATATTTGAGAGAGATGTTATTTCTGTAGGAGCATTGATGTATGCAGCCTGTCATGGGCTCCCTAGCTACACTGGAGTGGAGTATCCACAAGATAGGAGGGGATGACCTTCACTTAGATTTGAGGACTCTGACAAGTGCTGGTATTATTTAATGTATTCAGGTTTTGGTTTTGCTCTTTTTCCCTGTTGAAAACAAGGCCTTTTTTCAATTGTGTGTGTGTGTTTTTCTTCTCTCTTATTCTTTAGTCTTTGAGCTATGCAAATGGATTTTATGTGAAGGCATTGTTTTGGATGAGAAGTTAGACCTGAGGTTGAGACAGTATTTTACTAGGAACATTCTGGGTTTAATTTGCTGCTGTCTGAAAGGTTGTTTAGGATAATTAAGGTCGTTTTGTCTCTACCTTGGTACTGGTCCGAAAAATAGTTCTAATTTTGTATTTCAGGTGTTTGTTGCTTAGTGTCGGAATGGTAATACAGTTCTTTAAAGATACTGAGACAAGCAGCTAAGTAATTCTCCTTTAAAGAAGAGTTTTCCTTGGGTTTCTTAAAGCAGAGAATATAGTATGAAGAGCAGCAATAATGGGGAAAAAGAGTAATAGATTTGAAAATATTTCCTGTTGAATAATATTCCCTCTATTCTGGTATAGAGATCTGAGTTTTTTCTAGTGCTGATCATTTTTAATTGTTATTTTTATAGGACCAGTTTACATTGAAAAGTCATAACAGTCATGGCATCCAACAAATTTGTCATTAAGGTAAGTGGAATGTTATAGCTTTCAGTTAAAAAAAAAAAAAAAAGAAAAGTAAAGGAAAAGATACTTCATGATACTGCTTAGAATGTTTGTACGGTATTTTAGAAAGCTAATGATGAAGAGGTGGCCTATGGTCGTGGTAGCATATTTTATATCAACATTTCTGCCTTTGGAAGCAAACTTCTTGGATTGCTTGCACAGTGTGTCTGATGTTGGCTGAATATTAGAGTCATGTAATTAAAAGTGATTAATTATGTAGCTAGAAACTGTGTGAAACCTTGATAAAACAGTATTTGCTACCAGGCATAAAACTTAGCGTTGATTCTTCTTGTACTGTAGTCTTGCAATATTTGTGTAATTCCCAGAGAATCTAGGAATTTGTGGTTTAAGGGCAGTATTTTTCTTAAACTTTTTTTTTAATCACATTTGACTCTTCATTTTCATCTTTTCTTGCCTCTCTTCCTATTCTTAGGGATTAGTTATTTTATATCTGGTAAAATTCTGTTATGGTTTCTTTTGCAAACAATTAGTTATACATCTGAAGTGTGGCACTTTTCAAAACATTCTGTAATAAATATAGCACGTTGTAATTCTTTTAGCATAACTGTATCAGTTTATTAACTAACAGCTAAACTAATTGCTTAGTAAAAATTGTGAAGCCTTCCCTTTGGACCATCTTTCCTACTTCCGTCTGTTCATGTACATCTGGGGTAGTGCATTTCTGAATGGTTAGAGCAGTTTTCTCAACAGAAGAGACTTTTTTTTTTTTTTTTTTTTTTGGAGTACAGCTACAAAAATCTTCCTGGCTGATCAGGCTGTGGAAGCTGTTGAATCTTGTTTTCTTGTGAGTAACTAACCTGTTTAACAAGCAGACCAATTTTACTTCATTTATTTTTTGCTATGGAGTACAGTCTGTTATTTTCCGTGGAAAAGTTATCTTATTTAGTGGACACTTATTTAAATCTTTTTACTGTTTTAACATGGTTGTAAACCTTAAATTGACATTATCATGTCATTTTTTTTTCCATGTTCTCCTTTATTGACATACTGTTCAGTACTTCTCAATTAAGGGAGGAGTTAGGAGGAATATGTTTGATTTTGAGCTCATTTTATCTGATATGCTGACTTGATACGCTGCTGGTGTATTGACAGGAGAACAACAGGACCTGGGGGTAAAGCCATTGTTTTTCTCAGCTGCTGTCTCTTGGTGTCATTAATAGTAATGCAAGTGGTATGAGCTGAAATATCTTTGCTAGATAAAAAGGCCTAAGATGATTGGTTACTAACCTGTGTTGCAGTTTGCTGATTCAGCATAGGCACTTCACTGTTACTCAGTATATACCCTGGTAATCACTAAGTACTTTAATATCACTGCCTGAGCAGATGAATCATTTCACATTGAGCTTGAATTTGTAGGTAAGCAATATAATAGGTACAGCTTTTGAGATACTTCATTTTCTTCCCACTAACGTTTAAGAAATGATAATTAATATTTGCATGCACAGAATGTTGAAAATTAACTCATTGACTTTACATTGCATATTTGATACTTTTTATTCAAGGCAAATATGTAAAAAGCTAATTGGAATTCATTTTGGGCAGAGAGATGCATATCATTGTATTTTAGACCAGGGATCTTGTGTGTGAATTTTTGCTTCTTTATATTCATTGGTTGTATATTTAATGTGAATAATTCCTTTTTTAAAGATAGCCCAACTTTCACATGATTTTATTTTTTCAAGAAAGGTCCCTGTGCAGATTCTCCAATAAAGGGCAGAACATACTACCACTCCTCTCCACAAGGAGAGTATGGAGAAAAAAAAGTGTATTTTTAGTTTTAGGTTCCTCGTGTTTGAAATCAATGGGGATATTTTATGGAATCTGAAAATCTGTTTCATGTATGCCTTGTCTTCTCTGTTCTCTATTTTAGATTTTTACATTTTATAAGTATGCATACATTAATCTTTTTGGTAAGAGACTGAAATGTGCAGCTAATTCATCTTTTGAGTCTTAGCTAACTCGAACATAATTTAGGAGGAAAACACCTGTCATGTTTTTAATAGCTTTGCTTCTTAAAGTGCATGTTAAATCAGGATCTCAGTACCTCCAGTGTAATGGTCAGATGTTTCCAGTAGAGGGAGGGGTTGGCTTATTTTTGAAAGGTGTTTCTAAGCCTGCTTTTATGGGCAATTAAAAGCGAATGGAATAAAATAATTGATGCAGTAAATTTGCTTTAAACCTTAATACAAAAACTATAGTGAAGTCCTAAACACACGTTCTTTGCTTGCCAAGTGGCTGGATGCCATAGTGTTGTGATGTGCAATAGATAATATTTTATACAGATTAATTTCATCAGCCATTTCCAATTTTAAGTAATATTGATACTTCATAAAGCACTATATGGTAAAATACTCCTAAATATGTAAAATCAGACATATGAATTTAATTAAGCTTTCTGTGTTGCTAAAGAATTTTACTGCTGTTCTGAGAAATAAATCTTAACTTTAATTGGTGAGGCTTAAAGCAAAATCATGAACTTTATACAGACTTGAAAAATAATATCACTAGGGCCTTGTTTAAAACTTTGGACAAGCTAGAAAGAATTACTCCTCCAAAATTATGTAAATTGAGTTAATCCATGTGAAACTGCAAATCTAAATACAGAAAATTTTATAGCTGTAATAGAAAAATTTCATTTACTGATTTCTGCAGTTTGTTCATTTGCCAAACACTGAAGACTTCTTAAGTTGTTACTACACTTCAATAGCTCAACTCAAAAGGAAGCTTATTTTACTTTGGCATTTCTTACTTTCAGAAATTAAGAGCCTCTGTTCTATCTCAGCATTGCAGGCCTTTGCTAGCATGTATCTTAGATTTAAGATAATTATAGTTTGTATTCCCTCTGGTCATCCAGCACACTCTGCAATTGATTTTTCCATAGTGTTCCTTGTTATCAGTTGAAATTATTGTATGCTGGGAGTGTATATGAAACCCTACTTGGTCCTTCCTACTAAAATCTTTTTTTTTACTTTGTATTGTGGGCTCCTTTGAAGCAGCAAGCATTTTTCTTTCTTTCTTGAGAGTAAAGCTAGAGGTATTGAATGTGACTGGATAGGAAAATAAAAGTGTGACTGGAATGTAGTCAATCTTCCCCTTTGTTTTGCTTCTTTATATATCTGTTACTTAATTATCCATAATATAATGAAATCATTTATATGTTGCTTTATAAGAAAACACATCATAACATCTGTCTTTGGAATATCTCATAGTGCCCCATGAAAGAAAGTGTACATACAAATTATGTTGATTGTAGGCCCTAATGGGTAGGTAGAAAGAAATGGAAACATATTCTGTTTTTAGGGTCTTTAGCACAGACCTTCTCATGATACTGTTTTGTTTGGTCTGAAATAAGAAAATGAATGATTTAATTCAGAGGGGCCCTTATGACATCATTTTTTGGTATTTCCATGCGTGCCTAAATCTGTTAATAGATATCTAATGTTAAAGCTTCTTACTGTATCTCTGGTCTTTGCAGTGTGCTTTAATTTTCTTGCTACCAGCTGAAATATTATACAATGATGTGTTAACAAAGATTTCGGTATCACTTACGTCTTTCATTCTGATTCTTAGATGACATTGAAGTGGTCAAGCAGAATAAAGCTCATGTTTCTGTGTAGTGTGTCTATTGAATTAGCTGATGGATATTTCTGTAACTATTGATCAAATCAAATATCTGTAAGTTAAAAATGCCCTCTGTGAGAAGGAGGGGCATATTTGCTTCCTGAAAATTGTTTGGAGAGGGGAAAAAAAACAGATGAGTTTTTTTTTTAACCTAATTCTATAGTCTGTTTCCCTGTAATGAATAATGGAGGATAGTAAAAGTGTTTTACTGCTATATTAAGTCCACAGATACATGAATGCAGTGCTTTCAAGTGGAGAATAAGAATCAAGAATACTGCTTGTGTTTAAATACATTTTTCATATGTTGTGACTGTTCAAAATTACGAGACTGGTAATACGGATTTTTTTTAAATAAAGAGTTTTGAAAAGTGTAACAATGTTTTCTAGTTCAAGTTGTGTTTTTTTGAGAGCACTTAGTTGAAATAAGTAACACATGTGGTATCTCTAATGTCCTTTTCCATGTTGCAAAACTTAGAAATGTGTGTGAAATTGTTATAGTTGGAATACTTGCAAATGTTTTGGTAGAAATATGCTAAGATTCAATTTTCTAAGAATAAATAGAATTTGCAAAAGTATTTTGAATCTTAGAAGTATGGTACCAGAGGTCTTAGAACTGATTAAACGTTGTCAAATTTTACATTTGATGTGTATTTGTGTGTTCTTATGCTTGCTTTATGGATCTTTAAAATTTCACAAATAGCTATGTTAACCATTTAGTGGTGGTTTTCTAGGGATGTAGTTCTCCTAAGGTGATATTGCTTAGAACAATTATAAATACAAGTAGGTGGAATTAAGTACTATCATACACTTCTGTGATGCTTGTGTTAATTTCTACATGCATGCATAAAATACGACACTTGTCTTAAAGAAAATACCAAGGAACCTGTGGGAAAATGTGAATTAAAATGGGAATTATGGAGTAACAATAAAGGATGGAGAGACATCTATTTAGTTTTCTTTCTTACTGTGCATTTCAGTCCCAATTTTATGGGACTAGATATGGAATGACCATGGTGGTGAGTAAATAAGTTCCAGAAGAAAGAAAAGAGAAAGTTGGGAGGTAGAAGGGGGAGGAAAATTGAGTGCATGTTCTAATTCTAAGCCTCCTGGAGTCAATGGAAGTTTCCTGACTGACCTCAGAGGATTAATTTTCAAGCTTAAGGAAATGATGAGCGGACGGAGAACTGAGACATTAAAGTGTTAGCAGAAAGGGAAAGGAATGGGAAGCCAGGGGAATAAACATCAGTAGGGGAAACGCTGCTTCCACAGGGATCATTTTGAATGAGGAGTAAAAGGATGGTTCAGCTTCTATTACTCTTTTGGCGTTTGAAATAAATTAATCTGATTAGTATAAAAGTACTAGTTGTGCCAGAAAATGAGGATTTTGCTAATTGTGAACACTATGCTAATGTGATGGTAGTATGATTCTAAACATACATCATACCAGGTGATCTGATTTTTTTTTTTTTTTTAGGCATAATAAATTTGAAGGTGTTATCTCCATAACAATTGACTTAGGCCTTATTTCTGACCACCACCAATGTATTTTTCACTTCCACTGTTCTGCTTCTCTGCTTGGTGGTACTGCCAGCATGACCCCTTGGTCCAGCAGTGAAGGAAGAAGGAATGGGGAACTTAGAACCAAACTTAATTTCTCTCAGTCCAGCAAAACTTCAGGACTTAGCAGGAGTTACTGCATGGGGTTGGTGATTGTCTTTAGGTCCTGGGAAAGGCTTCAGCTTGTGTTGTAGGTGAAATTCTTCAGTTTCTTCCAGTGAGTTCAGATGGGATTAGGCTGGAAGGTAAGGGGATCGCTGTTTCACACGATACCTCTATACAGTAGTGAGTAATGTCATGTCCAAACAGTTTAACTGTAGTGATGCAGTTTTTGCTCTTGGTGTTAGAATCATAACATTGAAATAGAAAGATTCTGCATGGTTTCACGTGGCCTCCCTCCTGGATAATGTAAATAGATTCTGATGTGTGGATGTTATGTGGGTATTTGGGTTTTGAGAGGGTTATGACTGGACTATGAAATAAAATGAAGAAGAGAGGCTGACAACACATTTTAATTATTTCCTTATGTTTCATCCATGTAGTTCAGTACTTCCTTAAAAGGACTTTATTTTTAAAAGCAAAATTACTGTTTGGTTTCAATTCCCAGCTAAAAGCTTAGTTTCTGAACATTTTATTTACTGCAACAGTTACCATTGAACTATGACTTTGCAGTATTTCTTTTGACTCAATAGCCAAACTTTTCCTTAAATGATGGTACCACAGGATGTGGCACCCTATTTCAGTATTCTGCTGCAGTCATTGCTAAGCATGAACACTGATGATGCTTGACTATTGTGAAAACCCTTTAAACTGCTGATAAAATGATGACTCAAGGTCACCTGATGAAAAAAAGATTCATTACCATGACTCCAGAAACTTTACATCTCATATAAGTGTTTCACTTCCCACACAAGTTCTTCTAAAAGGGATGATGATGCAGTTATTTTCTAACAGTTGACAGCTGCTCAGTTAAGCTGTGACAATGTGGTTGGCAAACACTATAAATTCCAGACATTTTTTAATAATTTAAGGAACTAAAATCTGTATGAGCTGTGAAGAAATCACCAACATTATCAGCAGTGTTACTTGGAGTGTTTTCTAAACAAATTATACGTCTTAGATTTCATTTACCACTGCTAAATTAAGTTCATATTATGGTGGATCTGACCCAAGCCTCACCAAAGTCTGTGGGCTTTAGATCAGAGCCTTTAGGAGTATACTGGCAGCACATTGTAGCTAAGGACGTAACTATTTTAACTTATCAACAATCTTCAGTTTAATTTATCCATCTTTTCTAAGCTCAGTCTGTTTGTAATGTTAATGTCAAAAGAAGTAGGCTGGAAAAATAGTGAAAAGTAATACAGACAAAAACTAAAATTTAAATCAGTTTTATTTTCATTAGGAAAAGAGTAAAAAGCCAACCAAACTGTGTTGACAATTTGTGATTACTCAAGCACTGTGAAAAGATAAAGCAAAAAAAAAAAGGGGGGGGGGGTGAAAAACATGAAATGAAAGTTTAGGTGTGTATGATTCTGTTACAATGTAGAGAAAGGTAAGACTTGATTCCTGGAATTTAATAGTGCTTAACAAGTCATTGAATGTGGGGTAGCATGGCATGGTTAATTTATTTGTAAATGATCAGGGGTTCCGCTAGTGACTTTTATCTTAAACTAGTTTTCCTATTTTGACTGGAAACGTTTTTAATTTGAAGTGCTGTGAGGTACCGTACTTAAGGAAATCAAAGTATCAAGTGATTTCAAATTTATGTGATTAAAACTTGTGCTAAAATGTATAATGTCAGTTTGTGTATGGGACCAATACAAAAATGTTTGTTTTTAAACAGTTACTAAGTACAATTCATGATTTAAAAGTTGACATGTGGAATCCCATGGTATTTTAGTTACATCTCCATTTCTGTTCCTTTTTTTTCTCCATTGACTCATTTCAAAGTTAGGTGATGGACATGATCTCTTTGGTGCTAAAACCAGGTACCCATCTAATTTGAAAATAATGATCTGATCAGAACTGAATATTCAGTTCAGATATTAAGGAAAATACTAGAAACAATATAAACTTCTAATAAATTGTAGTATCAGTCATACAAACCCTGTTCAGAAGTTACATAGGGGAGAGTCATGGTTTCTTTTTTTTTCTTTTTCTTTTTTTTTTTTTTTTTCTGTTCCTGAAAACTCTTCTCCATTTTTATTACCACAGATAAAATGGTAAAGAAGAGCAAACGTTTGCAGATTTTATAATGACAGTTAATAATAATGACAAATACATTTGAGAAACTGTATAATAAGGTGTGAAGTGGTATTTTAATCAATAGACAAGAACTCTTACTGCAGAAGTTCTGCAGACTGTATTACAGCCCTTGTGCTGTGTATTTCTATCCCTATTTTTTTTTAATAGGATAGAATCTGTCAACTTTTGCATTTGTGTGATTTTACTTGGGCTAATCAACAGAAAGAGTAAATGCTTTTATATAATAAAGAAAAATCCTATTAGCTGTATAGGTGCATTTAGTCATACAAATAAATATTTAATGAAGATAGCTTTTGGAAACTTATTCCATATGCTGTACCCTTGTGATATCAAACTAATCTGTGTTTTGTTTCCCAGCTTCCTAGAACACAATATTTTTAACGGGGCCTACATGAACACAAACTCTGCTTACTACAAAAGTGTCTGTAGTTGAGAAATTTTCCCTTGCGGAAGTGGGAAGAGAACAGTTTGTAGTTTAGATCACGTGCAGACAATTTGGAACCAAAAACTTAACTGCAGTGATTTGAGTGCTTTAAGATCATCTTTTCCTGTTGCTGTGTACACTTTGCTAGGGAAGTACGGTTCTTTTATGAAATCTTAAGACCAAGTGCTGTCTGGCTTGTACTTTCTTGTCTTTGTCACATCTTTCTTTGAGGCCTCTGCTATTTCAGCTATCTGTACTTTTTACAGACAGATCCTCTTGCTTGAAATCCTGAATCTACAAGCCTCAGCTTTTACCTAGATTTTTTTCCCTTTTACTATGTAACTTGCCATGTATGTCTGAAAGAGCATTGAAGTGGGGAATCCCTGTTCAGATGCTGCATCAAATAGTTTTTGAAGTATAGATGGTAGTTAGTATGAGGGGGAGCGAGGAAGAGATCAGAGGAGGGGAAGATTGACATAACATCAGTAGTTTCCACATGAGAAACAGTCTCAGAACATTTTGACGTGTCCACAGAACATTTTATTGGCATTTTCATATTGCCTCTGACTGGGGTTTGAGGGTATCTGTGAAAGTACTTTCAGAACTCTATCATCACTTTGCTCTGAAAACCTGTGCAATAACAAAACTAAGCTAAGCTCGAACCCAAGGTCCTCTTTGGAAGGCCCTGTTTAGTTTCCAGGAAGTAGTGAGGTGTCTGGCATATCTGACACCACTCAGCTGATGAAACAATAGTTTATATAAGATGCAGTTAAATCCCACCTTTCGAGTTCAAGCCAATATTCTCCTATTTTAAACTCAGAGAATCATCTTTGTTCATTGAATATACCAGTGATTTAATAGCACTCATAATTAACCAAATATACACGAATGTGGTTTATCCTGTTTTGTATCATACAGATGAAGATTGATAGAAGCATATAGCTCTGAACATAAAATATTTGCTGAACTAAAGTGTTGGGAAAGGGTGAAGCCTTGGGCCATTAAAAATGTTCTGTTCAGTGCCAAGATCTGAGGATTTGACAGTTAGTAGGGTCATGCGGTGTATAACTTTCCGATCTTTATTTTTACATTCCTATCGTAGAAATAAAACAAGAAGGCGAGGAATATAAGTAGCACTACCATAGTGCATTGCCTTGCAATAATACAGTAATCTCCAGTAATGGAAAGGAAGCTTATAAAGAGATGTGGTACTGGCCATAAGACTCTGGCTCTTACTTTGCAGGGTATGAAATTGTCATGTAGTTGCAATTTGTATCTTAGATTTTACAAACAATTTAGATGGTAGGAGTAAGTCTGACAAGTCTAAAATTGAATATGAAGCCCACAATTAAAAAGAAAAAGCTCTTGCCTCCAGTAAGTGTCCAGTAATGACTGTACTGTAATATGAAATAGACTCAACAGCTGTGGTTTGTGATTAAAATATTTCTTCATACTTTTAATCAATAAATGCATTAATAGATAGCCAGAGAGCGGGTAGTACTGAGGCTGAGAAGGAATTTTTCTCTAATGGACTGTTGCTAATGTAAAGGTCCATTTTTCTTTTACTCCAAAAGCTTTTGAACATTAGCAGAAACTAAGCAAGTAGTTCTGGTAGTCTGGTTCTGCCTTATTCAGCAGTTTGCACTAAGCCTGGTTCTAGCCCTTACAAGTTTTTCCAAGTTGTTTTGGGTATTAAATGAAAATGATAATTTTGATAGTTATCTTTTTTTTAAAAAAAAAAAAAAACAACTTGGTTTTGGGCTAGTCTCCATATGGTTTTGTAGCTTAGCAGCTGGAGTATCCTCTGGCCAGTCCTTACACTGTGGGCATTGTTAGGAAGCTCAGGAAGGCAGCTAGGCATTTGTAAAGTGTGACTTCCAGGTTTGGTGTCTGACTGTTTTCAGGCCAGGACAAAACAGAATAAACTGGGGAGGTTGATGCATTACTGTAAATATAATATCTTCACATTGGAATAATGTGTGTGGATTTTTTTAGTATTTCGATAAATAAAATTTCTAAAAAAAGTAACAGTTTCCCATTATTGTAGTGGAGGAAGCTCACACGAGTGCATCATTTGGCAATAGGTTGGAAACCACCACCCGCCCCCAAATGTTTTGCGCTGTTTCCCTTGTCACTAAATTTCCTCAGGCGATAGATCTTGTTTTAGAGCTGTGATACTGTAAATGAGGTACATATGGAAGGAGTCTAGAACATAAAAACAGACACTTTGACTATACCCAAATAGCATTGTAAGTCTATGTATTTGTCAAGTTGTCATAGCAACAGAAAATGGTATCTCCATTTGTAGCCAGGGATTAATTCTCAACTGCAAAACTGCAGAAAACTTTCTCGGTTGAGAGTATGCAATCAGCCATGCTCATGGAATGGATTGGGGCTGTATTCTGTTGGTTTGAATGTGTAAGGACAAATAACGTTTAAAATTGCAACGTGAACTTTAGCTTTTTATGATTAAGAACTGATAAATTGAGAACTTCAGCATCATCACTAGTTGTGGGCTCTGTTGTATGGAGCTTCCTGGAACTGTGCCTGAACAGTAGTACAGAGTTGTGCCTACTGCTCAGAGATTACAGAGGCTCCTGGAATAACTTAAACTTTTATCCTCCTTCTGAGTCTTTCGGTGCTCCATAAGAACTGTCTGTCCCTTCACACCAGCCTTTTGCTATGTAGATACTAGTGATTTAAAATTGATGCAAAAGATAGTTTTTTGAATTGGCAATGTAATGGTATGTAATGGGGTAAGCTGTGTGAACATCCGTTTTATAGTAATGCCCAAATCAAAATCTTTACTGCTGCTGATGAATGTTGTCATACCGGTACTTCATTTTTGAAATACTTCATTTTTCTTCAGATTTCAACACCGTTCTAGTGGTAAGATCTTGAACAGCAGTGGCATGCTCGTTTCTCTAATCTGACAATCTGTAAATTAGTTCAGTGATCCTCGAGGTATTTCTACTTGTTCCCTTCTTTTCAGTAATAGTTTGGACTTCAACAAGTCAATATGCTACAAGTTTAAATGTTAAAATGGTTGCATATTAGGCCAGATTTGTTTAAATGTAGTGTCATTTAAACATAGTGTTCTTCATTATCTTACTACTGTGGTGAATTTTTTTCCTGATTTTGTTGGGTTTATTTGTTTTATGGCAATTGCATTGTTGACTGTACAATGGAGGCTCCTGTTTATTTGAGGTGAGGACTTTTCCATTATGTGAAAAGACCCTCTGAAAATTTATTTTCTGAGAGATCATTTTCAGCAGTGAAGATCTGCCTTGGTTTTACTTTCATATTCTGTAGAGAGACTATTATATGTCTTCCCCTGGTTCTGCTAGAAAGTAAAATGAAAAGGGTCAGGGCTGCGGAACAGCATGCGGAAGGTCAGTATCCAGTGGAGAGAGCAACTTTGAGATAAGCTTTTACTTGCTTAGCTGTTTATGAAGAGCGGGGGGTATGTTTAACTTCTTGAATTGTAGATGATCTGCAGGTTATAAGCATGAAAAATGCAATAAGGTATCATTAGTATTAAAAGGAACAGATTGCGTATGAACAAGTAATGGGATTGTGACAGTTACGATGATAGCTAAATGCAAAGACAATCTGTCACCAAGTACTTGAGTATGCTGGAGTTTCCCTCTGTGATTTCCACAGGAAGCATCTGCAGTTTGATTTTATACAGAATAAAATCCCAGTTAGGTCTGTCTTTGTTGCTTGCAGCTGTCTTGAGCCAATCCATTAATGATTCTGGACTAGAGCAGAAGCTGAATATTTACAAATTATTCCACTTCGACTAAATGCTTACCATAAAGCTTTATTTAGCTCACAGAATTGTTGAAGTGCCCAGTCCTGGTGAGATACAATTCTTGCATTCCTCCTTTGATGCACGATAAAGTTTATAGTGAGGAAAAACTGTTTTCATTCACGCTTTCCAGTGCCTCTAAGGCTTTGCTGTTTTTTTGTTTTGTTTTCCTCTTTACTTTGGGCATTCTGAGTGTGTAAGAAATACTTCTATATTGAAATAACAACGGGTAACAGCACGATAAAGCAGGGGAGAGAGAATTTGCAGGTTTTTGATGCCTCATTGCAGGAAGGAAGAAAACACCCATGGCAAGCCGGGGCCATGCAGCGACGGGGTGCAGGAGCAGGCGAGCAGCCGCCGCCGGGGGCGCAGCGCTTCAGCACCACAGGGCCGCGGACAGCGCCTGCGGCGGGCCCGGGTAGGCGGAGGCAGCGTGGCAGAGGCTGGGAAGAGGGCGCCTGGGGAGGGGAGACCTCCTTCGGGCACCTCGGAGAGACCCCTTTCAAGGATCATTCGCTGCTTGCCGAGTGAATTAGTCTTCGTAGGTGTTTTTTTTTTTTTGTTTTTGTTTCTCCTTCTAACTTAATTTCTTGCGTTTAGGAGCCATGCTGTTAAAGTCCTTGGGTGAGGTGTTTTGTAAATGCTTCTGGAGCACAAGCACAACCTCATTGTGGCATTAGTGTCCAAAATGAAAATTTATCGAATTAGAATGGACCCACTGTGTTAATTCTGTTCATCATTATGATTTTTTTTCTCATCATATTTTAACCCAATAATTTTAGAGAAGAAACTATTTTGAAGAAAATACTTGTTCCTGTACACATGAAAAATATCAATGGGGTATAAACAGATGAAAACCTTAATAGACAAATTTTCCTTTCCTCTTTACTTTTCCATATACACAAATGAACGTTTAATAAAAAATAAAGGCAGATAGAGACAGATTTCTGGTTCCTTATCCTTCTAACATTTTTATACCCACATTCTTCATACAACCTTGTATATTCAATCTGTCTTTTTTTTTTGTTTTCCCAATGAGTTTTTAGAAATTTCAGCTGTGTAGTGGAGTTCACAAATACATGCTGGAAAGATCATGATCTCTGCTTTTTATTGTTGATTGTGGCAGGACAAAACTTCAACTAGTGTGGAAAATATTGAGAATCCCTGTATTGAATGATTGAAGAAAGTACATTATTCATAATGTACCTGTTTTACAAAATTGTAGGCATCTTATGCTTCATTGCAAGATGTAGGATGGGAAGATGGGACAATTTCATACACATGACCTATGCCAGTTTTAAAATATTTATATAAGTGACTGGTAAACCTACTAATTGGTCTCCATGTGTTACACAATGCTTGCATCTTCTATACCCAGATGGACTCACAGTGCTCTCCTCAGTAAACTGAGAGCAGAAAGTCTGTTTTATTTAAAGAGAAAAATAATAATAATAAAGTTGTTGCAGAAGACTTTTTAGTGGTTTCCAAGTAAGGCAACAGCAAATTAGATACTTAAGACTTTCTTGTAATATAGCTGTGATATAATATTTAAAGCTGTAATGAAAATATATATCCTCATGCATGGTAAGAGGATACAAGCAAAGTTACCATAGTTTCAGAATGTGTTGTTTTTTAATGACTGTATGTGTTATTTTTAATTTCCTGATTTCTTTTCCACAATTATTTTCCTTTCTAAACAATGTAAAGGGAAGAAAAATTAACTTCCTTTTGTGAAATATAAGTCCTCTGTTTACTTTTGGAAAAGCTTTGTTTAAATTTATTTATTAATTATTTTTTTTTAAAGGGGGGGTAAACATGTGGATGTGTGTATGTTTTAACGCACATTTTGAGAAACTTTAATCTCAACACTTCTAATATTGGCAGTCTGGCATTCATTGTAAGTATAATAGGTTATTTCATGCTGCTTCTCTTTATATTCATGGTTATGATACTGAAATGTTAAGACCACACACAGACAGCAAAGTCTCTAGCCACTTACGCATGTAAACAGTCTGGCTTTTTACAAAGTGGAAAAATATTTCTTGTGCACTATTTTAACATGATCAGCATGTTAAGGCTCAAGCTGCAACTGTGTCAACATTTCTTTGGCTGTAACCATTAATTCTGTAGCCTCTTGATAATATGTAAAATGTGAAACTGGTTTGTTTACTACTGGGACTTGTCAGCAATTACTGTCTGCATTTAGCTTAGTACTTTCAAGTAGATAATAGATCAAAGAATTATTTTGCATCATCATTCTGGTTTTAGAAAAATAAAGGTTTTCTTGGTTTTACTTTTCAGCTGGCTTTAGGCTCTTTAAAGAGATGTTTGAGCCATAAATTTCATAAATATTTTCTTATATATGTTGATAGACAAAGGCGCAATGTATTGAACAAGATTCTGTAACTACCATTTTATATGAATTTGACCTTAGAGACAGAAACGTAGATCTCTTTCAGGTCACATGAAGACCCAACGTGACTTCACCCTAGCTAGGATTTTTTTTAAAATTTATTTTTGTATTTGATGCATGTTTTCAGCATTCTTACCATTATGAACTGCAAGTGTAGTGGCCACACGTTTAATATCAATACACCATATCATCTTAATCACAAATAATTGTGAAGACTACAAGAACTAATAGACTGTTCTTCATTTCTTTATAGTATGAACCTGATAAGGTTAAGGATGTCTGTAAAAGTTAAAACGTTACATATACATATATATATATATTCAATTTTTAGATATAACATCTAGGCTAATAAATTATTTTTCTTTTCTTTCATGCCTATTCTCATTGCATTTATTAATAAATATTCATTTCGGCATATCAGTGAGTGTTTACAGTTAATGAAAAGATGGATGACTTTGTTTTTTAAGCCGTCATTGTGTAAGTTGAACAAAGCTTAAGAGCTTCATTATACAAAAATAATAATCTTAAAGTATAGGATTTTGTTTCTCTCCCAGCTACTTTGAGAGTTTGCCCAAACAATGAACTTAACCTTTATAGCAAAAAAAAAATAAAAAAAAGACTGAGGAATTTTGTAAGCGTTTTGGTAAATATGCATACCATGCATGAAATTAAGTCAGTTTATCTAAGGATCGCTTTCTATTTTCAGCTTAGCTATAGAGTGACAATTTCAATGAATCCTCCTTCTTCATCTTTAACTTACGTAGGCACTCTACAAAGAGAAATGCAAGGAGCATTTGAGCTGTCTTTTTTTTTCTGTTCATGATGAATAAGGAAGCCACTCTCTTATTTTAATTCCATTTCTTCAGAGTCAAATGGAATATTAAAATGTATCCTAGTCTTCTCTGCAATTTTTAGTACATCACTATTCTGTAGATGATTTGTCTTTGAAATATGACATTACTAGACATATCTACTGAACTTCAGTAAGAGGGAGCCTTTTTATTTAGAAGTAGGCTGTATGATCACTAAATAAAATTTTCCACTACTTCTAAGAAGGCTGCTATTAGTTAATTCCATGATCTCTGAGGCACTTGGTTAAAATATTTCACCTGAGCTTTTCTTATGCAGATATTTGTTAAATACAAATAAAGTATTAGTTTTCCTGTAAGTGCTTTATTGAAATGAGATCAAACTGACAGCACAGTATGGACTACAGACCAGTCCATTCCAGAATAAGGCTGCCACATTAAAAATCTCAAAATCAGACAGAATAGCAATATGGATGAACTAAATTATTAGGTGGAAACTCAATTTTAGGGATAGTCTGCTGATAGAATAAGGAATGATAAGAATCTCTTAAAAGGTGAGTCCATTATTTTGAAGTCATTACTATAAAATATTTCTTAAATGTATCACTATTATTACATGATTTTATGAAGCTTTTTGCTTGTAGATAACTATCTTTTATTTTTTTAAGACTTAAATGCTCTTTGCTGGTTAAATTTTGCTACCATTACTGAGTATCATTCAGACCAGATGATTTGTAACTGCTAAAATTAGAATGATTTTTTTTCAGTAAAAACTAAAAAGATACCATTTTCCCAAACAGTGTTCAAAAAACATGATAATCGTGTTTCATTGTTCTTGTTCAGCTGTATTCAGATGAATTTCCTTTGGGAAAATGATAAATATAAATTAAAGCGAGATAGCAAATTATTTTTATTTGTTGGTTAAAACTGTATTCCTAATAGTTTTGTTTTCTAGTGTTTAAGCATCCACCTAGATTTGCAAATGCTGTGTAAAGTATCTGTTTAATACAGCAATGGGAACACAAACTTTTTTCCAGACTCAATAGATCTTCTAGCTGTATGTTATGGCATAGTAAAGGGACTTTTTTTTTTTTTTTTTTTTTTTTTTTTTTTTTAAAAAAAAAAAAACTGCTCTTAACTGTTTTTTTTCCACCCAATTTGAACTGGTAACATGCTTGACCTCATCAACAGATGCACATAATGCATTCAGTTTATATATATTATATATACTAATACCTATCTATTTTTTTAAAAAAGTTAATTTCTTACTTATTGTTCCCTGCAAATGGTTTGGGGAAGAAAAAAAATACCTACCAGCTATGTATTGTATTTCTTATGATACCAAATCAGAAGCTTTAGGAAGTGACAAATTGCAGGTTGAGTTTTGTGATGAACCCGTTGCCACTACTTTGAAAAACATATTCTCCCAGTTATACACATCTGGAAAAAATCAGTTTACATTTGTTGGTAGAAAAGCCTTCAGTGCCTAGTTAAGAAATCCCTCTGAGAAAAAAATCTCAGAGGACCCTGAATCTCAGTATTGCCCCATTTGACTGCAGACAATCTTGAATAAAGATGGAATCTGATTTGAAAGCCAAGAGGAGAAACTCTAAGGCACTAAGGGATGTGGCTTAGTGATGAGACTTGCTAGATCATGTTGATGGTTGGACTTGACAATCTTGAAGGTCTTTTCCAACATAAATGATTCTGTGATTCTACGTGTTGGGGTGGCTTATTTAAGGGAGCAGGAACAAGGAGGAGGATGATGTACATGATCAGTGGAGCCGAGATGTGTAGGTAGAGTCAAACTGAAAGCTGAATAATAAAAGGTGTAATGGCAGAGTAACAGATTTCCTGCTCTCCCTTTCTTTTTCCAAAGTATGGAGTAGGGGGGAGTAAAACGTGAATTAGTGTAGTAGTTTGATCATGAGATTAGGAGTAATAAGGGAGATCCAAACTGATGGAAAGTTTTAGTAACAGCATTTTTTGGGGGTGGGGGATGAGAGGGGCACAAGATTGCTGTGTCATTTTGGGGAGATGATGGTGGCAGTCATCTGCTTTAGAGTCTGTGCTCTACTTTGTACCACAGGAGAAAAACCTGAGGTCCCGGGAGTCAGTCAAAATATGTTTTATTCCTCTCTAGTACTAATCTAAAGTAAGGATAATGTTTTATGTTCGGTTAATTGTATTGGTTCAGTTGGCAGAGACTTCTGTGGTGCTTCCCATTCTGCTGATTTCCCTGTGGGAGTCAACATGTCAACAGATGGCAGGTTTTACTTAATCAGTTTTCTGCCTGTCCTTACCAAGGTTGTAGAGATAAACTGTTAAATTTAACTCATTTACCTGCCGTTATTGGTCTTTTGGGATGTTTCTCTGTAGTATATTGTGGTTGTGTTTTTAATATGTCACTGGCTTGCTCTAAGCATTTTTATTACAAAGAGATGAATAATATCTGTGTAAGGCAGTTTGAGCTGGAAAAAGTAAAGTTCACTTCATTGTGGTATTCTTAGAGGAGTAAGTCTTTAAAGGTGTACTTAACTAGAATATAGGTAAATTATCCTAGCAGTCCATTTTCCAAGACTTTATTAGAAAGGTCAGGCCTGTTCTCGAATGTTATCTCCTAGCTGTTGCTGTTCTTAATCAGTTAAAGGAGGATGAAATAAATCCCCACCCCTCACCTCCACCAAAAAAAAAAAAAAGGTAAAAGCCTCTTATAACACAGGAAATCTGTAAGAATAGATAAAAAAAAAAAAAAAATCTAATCTGCATTTATATCAGGCCTAACATTTTATCCAGAAGTGTGTACATCTCTCTTGATGTCTTTTAAACACTTGTGTGTTTGCCCAAATGTTTCAGAAGATGCTCAGTTGATGAAATTGCAGGGATGTTTGGATGTTACAGTTTTTCATTTAATTTTTTTAAGCATTTTACATGAAATTGTTTTATGAGAAGCTATCTACCAAATGCTAGCAATGACTATTTGTTTTGCTAGTCATGCATATTCAGCCATTTGTGATTTAGTGTATGGGTTCAAGAAGATGTAACTTTTGCTAAGCTCAGGATGACTGTTATCTATTAATTTTGAGATAAATTACTTCCGAACATCTTCAGCCTAATGAAGGAAGGTTGAAGACTATACTGAAAAACTTTGAAGCCTGCAAGATTTGGAGCATCTAGCACTTTTATCATGTGGTAATCGTTAATATTAATGAATGTAAATGTTTCCACACCCTGGTCTCTAGTGTTCTCTTTGATGTTAATTACTTTGCAGTGCATCGCATAAATCCAGTCTTTGTGTCTGACAAGTAAGGGAATATGTCCTTTTAAATTAACTGTCCCTTAGCAACATAGTAGGCCTTATTAGTTGATTAGTAACACACATTTTTTTGCTGTCTGCTACATACAAATATTTGTCCTTCTATGCTTTTCTTAAAGCTCTGAATAAATATTTGTTACTAAATTCAAGCAATAAAAAAAAAATATGCATACATGGATATATTTTCAGACACGTTAAAACAGTATTTTTTTCTTCTTCTTACTAATGTGACACAGATAAAATGGACGGTATGTTCACTTGTTCCTGTCTCTGTTGTTCTCCATGATCCTGACATCCAGGAACTGTAATCTATCCTGAGCTGTCATCTGTTTTTTCATTCCTTTTAACAAAGACAGGCTATCACACTATCTGCTTTTTAACTAAAAAAAAAAAAAAAAAAAAAAAAAGAAGCTATTGCTTTCTAAATAGTAATTCCCTTTAAATGTGGTGGTGTTTTTTTTTTTTTTTTCTGTTGAAATCCAAGGAAAAACACACGTGTATACATATATATATATTTTACTTTGCAAAAGTGTCCTGTGTCCTCTTTCCTTTGTTGGCTCGTTAAATAGATGCATACATGTAGAAACTGAAAACTCAGCCATAACAGTTTAGCTTGCAGATATTGTTGAAGACTCTTAAGTGGGTAACACCATGCCAACTATTTTCCATAGGTGATGTTTGGACCAAGTACAAAGGTTCATCTTTTCCTTTTCCTCCTGTGATTTTCACTCTTGGAATTGTGTAATGCCTGTAACTCTTCCAACACTGAAGATATACTATATTAGTTGCATCAATCTTCATGTATTTCAGTATATTTAGAAATATTTTGCAGTGTATTAAAAGGATTTTCCATCTTGCCAACCTGTCTTTTTGAACTTTGTGGGTTTCTAATAAGGTGGGTGCAGGTGAGTATTGTTAAGGAAGAAAAACTTTCAGACCTGTAACGTGATCTATCTGTTGGAAGAATGTTTCATGGATCTCTTTATCTCTGCCCACAGAGGGCAAAACCTTTACAAAGGAAGCTACTGTTGCACTGCTTTTCTTCCAAAGGGGAAGTGTGTCCCCCCCCCCCAGATGACTCTGAAATTCACGGCTGAATGTCTTGAGGAAAACGCAAGTGGATTTATTCCATTGAAGCTGATTGCAAAGCTTTCAAATGTTGGATCTGCGTATTTTTTTGAGACTTTTGTTCATCTTATTCAGGAATGTGAAACCTGTAAAGGATCTACTTGGTTTTACAGATCAACAAGTTTAAGATCCTAAAGAATGGATTTAGTTCTCAAGTACAGCAAGTCATCTCTAATCTTTGTAAGCCCTTTCTACACCTATGCTTTAATGTTATGATGGCAGAATTTGATGCTTTTTTTTTTTTTTTTTAAGTCTATTCATTTTCATTGCTGGTACTATTGTTGGTATGATCTGCTTCTGTAGCTGAGATGAATTTTGCATGACAGTCATTAAAAAAAGATACATATAGGAAACTGTTTGTTAAAGGGGATTGTGAAAAGTTGATGAAACACAACACACTGTAAAAACTCTGGTCTTTAAAAAAAAACAACAACTAAACAAAAAGCGTGGCTTGTGTTTATGCCAAATTGATCTGTGGTCCTGCTGTTTCTGTAGGACTAAAAGTGCTGTTGGCAGATATGGTTTATGTATATAGATTCTTAGTGGATTTTATTCTAAAACCTCCAATGCTTTCTTTTAATACTAAGCTGTAAAGAATAGCTGCTTTAAATATCCTTCATTTCCCATGCATACTGAGAGTAAGTGCTTTTTAAAAATCCCTGCAAAATAATAATAATAATAATAAAACTTGCAATGTTAAAGCTTCAACGGAAAAAAATCCGACAGGTTATATTTCTTATAGACTTTTGTGTTTCCTCTGAAATAAAAACATTCCCAAATGCTTAACGCAGCGTACTAAATGTGACCAGTAATTTCATGTAAGCATTTAAGTTCATAGCCCCCATCAGAATTCCTTGCTTGGATATTGGATTCTTTGCAAAGGTATTTTCATTTTGTTGCCACTATCTTTATGCTATTAAATGAATGTAAGTTGAGGGTAAGTCTATCTGCAAGGTCATAGTGAAACTTAAAACTTGATGTACAAAGTATACTTACCAAGGCTGGAACTAGGAATAAACCGACAAAGAAAAGTATATGGCCATACTGATAGTTATAAATTAAGTGCCAAGGTTTCAAATCTGGGAAAGTATCATCAGAATTTATAAAGTCCTAGCTAAATAGTCCATTCTCCTCACTTCAGACATCTGTTACTGGTTATTGTTTGAGTGACCGCCGTGTTCATTATACAAAAAGGAATGTGTTTTTTGTAAGATCTCTGCTAATGTGGTAGATAAAATCCCAGCATTTGATAGCAGTGCCAAAGGGCAAAGAGGTGCTGAACAATATTCCTCATCTTTACCATAACTTTCCTTCCTGGAAAAACAGGCTTTGACAGTGGGAAAATGAAGAAGAGATAAGGAGAGGTGGAAAGAAGCTTGGGAACTGAGAATGATATAGACCAGAACTGTACTTCAGCGAGCAGGGGAAAAAAGTCTTTTCTTGCATTGATGGCACTAATATATTTTTTGTTGTTGATTACAAATCTGAGTTATACATACTTGATATGGTAATAAATTAAAAGGACTTGCGAGTTAAGAAACAGTTGTCTGTCTTGGCATGTAATGTAGGCTGGGTCTGGTTTTCACTTCTCTGGCAACTGATCATTGTTTCAAGAAAAATGCACTGTTCTTATAAAAGCAGAATGCTATGTTGCTCTCAATTCTTAAGATCTTTAAGGTTTGAGAATACTTTTCAGAGGGGCAAAATTGGAACTGATGAAAATAATACCTCTTGCAGGATATGAAGCAGCTGTCAGTGGTGGTTATCTTGTTTTTACTGTTTGTGGGCTTTAAATTGCAGTGCAGCAGGTAGCAATGCTTGTTGCTTGTAAATCGTATTTCTTTTACCCTTATAGAGCTAAGCAGGTAGGTGCAGGTTATGGGCAATGAGTTGCACTGAGGATATAAGTAAGTCAGTTTTATTTTACAGTTTTAATAAGTTGCTGGATTGACATAGCCATGGCAGTTAACTAAGATTTAGTTCAGGTGACATGTTAGATGCTCTTTATTAGCATATCTTATTTTACTGAGCTGCTTTCTTCTGTAAGTTTTTCTACAGCCTCCACCCATTTAGAAGATGCATTAAGGAGGAAGGTATTGTGACCTTGGTAGGCATGAAGAAAGTCTTAAACGAAGAATTTAAAGTAATGAGAAATACCGTGAAGCGTTAGAAGACCTATGACACTTTTTTATAATGTGCTTAATAATAGAGCAAAGAGTAAAATAATCTGTTAAATGTAGAAATACGTATCTTTAGCTAGATTGTGATTAAAATAAAAAAGGGACCATTTTATGTGACAATATTCTCTTAGATACAGGAGAATGGTTTTTTTTTTTTTTTTGGTTTAACTGTAGGGGGAATCTGGGAGCTGAGTGAAGCAGAATCAGTATGAGAGAGAAGGAGAGAGGGAATCATACTCAGCCGGTGCTATGTGCACAGCAGGAGAGATTACTAAGACATTTGTAGAGTTTTGCTATTTACTAAGATGTCATTAAAAGCTGAATTTTTTGAAGCAGGCACATTTACTTTGAAAATTCAGCTGTAAAAAGAATCCATGGGTTTAAATATAGTTTAGCAGATCTTGTTCTTTTTAAACTTCCTCAGTTCCATGTTTTAGACAGTGCCTCATATGATAGGACTAGTAAATCTGTTAGATCAATGTTGAACCCTTATAGTACCTAGATTAGCATAAGCACCATTAAGGTAGAATTAATGAATATGTATTTTTGTGTAGTACACTGGGGGAAAAAATCAAAACAGTTTGTAAAGCAAAGTCATGCCTACTGTCTTCTTTATAGGATCCAGTGAGTGTAATGAACAGGGAAATCTGGTTGCTGTAACCTGCTTATTTTCCCTGAATATGGTTGGCAAGGTGCTTCACTGAAGTTGCTTTAAGTGGGCTAAAAAAGAAGGTCCTTAAATAGATTACTTGGCTAGTGGATAAAGGGAGGAGGAGTTGAACAGGGAACTCTGGGGCAGATGCTGTTTGTAGATGATCTGAAAAGGGAGATGAATAGCAAAGACTTGCAATGAAGTGTTTGAAAAAAATCTCAGTATTTAGTGGCTGTACTATAAAATGACAGATGAATAAGTAAAGCTGATGTCTTGGAATGAGGGAGAACAACTTGTGCACATGGATGCTGGGTCCTGAACAACTTAGCACCACACAGAAGTGAGTTCTTCAAGTTTATAATTTCTGAAATATCATCAGCTTAATTCACTGCAGTGTTTTAAAACACAAAGTAAGTTTTGGGAATTATTAGGAACAGAACGAAGGAAACATAAGTTACACCATCACTGAGCCGTGGTGCAAACTGAGGGCATGTCTACTTCTTATATACTGTGTATGTTTATAGCTCTCCTTAGTGAAACTAAGAATTACTAAGAGGTGTGGAACTTCTTCAATATAAGGAACAATTTATTACACTTCAGCCATAAGAGAGATGGCTGGAGGTGAGAATAATAGTGGTCTGTTAAATTATGATGGCACCATGCATGGCATTGTGTTCTAATTTAACAACCGAGGGCATTAAAACCACGGTAATTTTGAAATGAGCTAGGAGGTAGGGTTCCTCGTGCATGTGAGATTGCTTTGTGGGACTACGTGCCCAAGAATGTTGTGGATGCAAAAAAATGAGTTTTACAAGCTAGCTTGACAAATTCTGGGACAAAACAATCACTGAGGACTTCTAAATACAAATACAGGCTGAAGAACCCTGCAACCTCATATTACTGAGCATCTAATACATCTGCTGAGGAAAGTATTATTATTTGCTTATTTCTTTTAAATCTGTAGACATATGCTAGCCACTGTCAGACACACAGGACACTGTGGACCTCTGGATTGACCCAATATAACTTTTTATATATTTAAAGTATACGTTTTGTTACATAAAATCAACACTATTTATCAGTTTAAGTGATTTTAATGTTTTCCTTGTGTGTTAGGATTGCTGCTAATTAACACTGGAACTTGACTTTTATAAACAGAATTGTGGGAAATATTTCCCACATATTTCCAATTAGTAACATAATCCATGGGACATTTGGGAAAAAAAAAATGCTTTGAAATTTAAAACTTCAACTTTTTAAAAATGCATTTCCAAATACCGGTTGATATCCTACATACTGATAGCATTTTTAATATTACTGAGTTATGTCCTTTTTCTTTTTTGAAGCTATATCTTTTTTAAGCTCAACAAAATAGAGAAGTTGGGAGACTAAATCAGTCCCTCTCCGCCCCTGCCCCCTTAAAAATAGGACTTCTCTGAAATCCTGGGAGCATGTTGTTTCTATTGTACTTCATAATAGGTGAAAATGAGCAATGTGTTACCCAGATTCTCTGTACATTGTATTAAAATCAGTGTTTTCTCTTGGGTGTTCATTACTTAATTGACCACATGTGAATGAAATACCTGTCAATGTGTTTAGTATGAAAAAGAATTACAGAAACTGACAAAAACAGTTATAGATTAAGCTATACTCCTGGAAGTACTGAGTTTCTTTATTTCCATGTTTATTCAGAGTTTGTTTTCTTATTAAAAACATTCACACAGAGTTTAGAATTTTTTTCCCCTCATGGAGGAGACTCAAGTAGATTAACGAGTTTTTACAGACCTTTCAAGAAGTGGTAGGCACTCCTCCCAGCCTCCCAACCCAGGAACTGAGTTGTAGAAAGATAATTTTCAGGAGTCTTTTTTCTTTTTTGTTCGTTTGTTTCAAATTCTTGATGTGCCTGTTAGGTGCATGTAAATACTCATGAATATGTGTACTATTAATGTGGTGCACACCTGCCTTCATTATAGGTAGGTGATGTGTTACTGAGCCCCTCCTGAAGGCCTAATGGCAGAACACAGGTGTACTTTGTCAGCTACATCTGATTTAAGCTAAGATGTGGTCACCTGCCACCTGCTTTTTATTGCTCTGCTCTCCTACCCGGGGCTGACACTTGGGTGTGCTAGGATTGATATGTGAATAGACATTCCCCATTTGTTTCTATCAAAAGGTTCTGATTTAACTCAGTAGCTTTTAGCATGCCCTTTAAAACAGGCGCTGTATCAGAAGCAGTTTAGTTAGGGGTCAGCTGTGCCCATTCTGTCCTGGAAGTAGCAACTTAGGGCAGAAGCAAGGTGGAAGAAGCATGGGCAAGGAGGGACAAACGGGGAAATGAGCAGTCTGTCTGGTGACAACATGTCTGCCAGGAACCTGGGGACCTTCCACCACTCATTCTTACTGATCAGTAACTCCTCAGTGTTAAGTTATGGTAACGTTTTAGATGTTTTATAAATCAGGATTTTATAAATCTTTTTTCTTCATTTTTGTTTTTATTTCTGCATGAAGTCTATTATATGG
Organism: Oxyura jamaicensis; assembly: GCF_011077185.1. Classification (NCBI taxonomy): domain Eukaryota; kingdom Metazoa; phylum Chordata; class Aves; order Anseriformes; family Anatidae; genus Oxyura; species Oxyura jamaicensis. Next base: position 6,384,230 of record NC_048895.1, read on the forward strand.
TTTATTCAATGGTAGATGAAAGCCTTTTTTTACTGGAACACTCAGGAAAGAAAAATACATATTCCTTTGCTTTGTAGCTGGTGATTTCTTGCAGTTTCTGCTGATCTGTTTCCATCTGAAGATACTGTGTATCCTCCATCCATGGGATTCTGCTTTTTCAGGGTAAGATTTAGTGTCCCTTGTTTACTCTATTGTATGTTTGCAGGTAGTGTTGATTATTTTGTTGACCTTAGCTATATTTTATGGTGACTAAATATGCTACCGCTTGATTTAAGGGTTTTGTCCAAAGGAGGTGTCTTTTGTAATGTGCCATTTTCAGAAGTGAATCACTTCTTATTTGTTATTTCTGGAAAAGTTTTCATGCAGTCCTGAAACTTTCCTGGCTTAGTTTTATTTGAAAGACAAATTAGTTTAAAATGCAGTTAAAAAAAAGTTTTTTATGCACTTGGAAAATGTAACATTTCAACTACTTAAGCAAATTTAACAACATTAAGAAATCCTTTTAATTTGGCTTGCAAATAAAAAATACTTTGGCTTAATGTATTTGTCTTAAAGCCTGAGCATGTGTAATCAATGCATCTTTAATCTGGTAAGTTATTTTGGCATCAGGAGTTAACATCTGCAAATATTTTATATTAAAACATGGACTGCAGATGTTTGGTTTTCTGTTGCCTCCTGCTTCCCCCTCAAGTAGTTGCCTGCTGCGGTAGGTAACATCTTCATAAGAGGGAGGGAAGGAAGTAAATTTTAGTGCAGGTGAGACCTTGTCTCTTAGTATAAAGAGGAATCAGAGGCTTTGTGAAATAGTTGCAAAGTTAGGGAACGTGGAATGATTTCCTGCTTGGGTCCTGCCCTTGCTTCCCTGTTCTGTTTTTATGAGGGGGAAGTCAGCCCATCCCTGCAGCTGTTGTACAATGAGCTTGAGAAATATCTTACAGGATGCATCATGTGCTTGGGAGCTGCTGCTTCCTTCATCTTAGTAACGTGTGTGCTACCTTCCCAAACAAACACTGCACTTCTGCTCTTTTATCTCCTGTTCACTTTACAAGTATTATGTAAGTAGTGTTTTACATGGTACGCAGTGTCTGGATTGATCTCACACAGTTTACATCAAAAGATATTTGAGATGGTGTGTTTTTACTTTAATTTTTATTGTACTTAGTTTTCTTTTCATGCCTATAATATGCAGAAACGTGAAATCAGGTGGCAAATTACTAAGCTCCTTAGCCATCCTGCATGGCGTTTTCTTCCACATACTTAAATGCATCAGTAGCTTACCAATAAGTATGTGAAAATCTTTCGTTATACTTCAAAGCTTGGCTTGTTAATATCAAAATGCAGCATGTAAAGTGTATATTTAGAAAAGCTCTGAAAAATATTTAACAAGTTAAATGTCTGAAACAGGCACTTAGGTATTTTTAATTGCTGGCTGTAATTTCTCTAGAAAATTATATGGTCACTTTACTGTTCACAATTTCTAGGTTAGTCACCCTGCTGTTTCTTAGGAGGCCTCTAATAAGCAAACCCTTTAATATGTTGTGAAACTCCAATCACTCTAGTTATTTTAACCAATCACTAGACCTGTGTTGGTTAGAAATAGCTAATTTGAAATTCAATTTAGTTACTATGATGATGTGGTAGAAGTTGATAAAGAACTATGTGTCTATGATCTACACTTGTTTTCTCTACAGAGAAAACAATGGTCTTTGTGTTACGTCAATACTTAATATGATGATACCTTCTACTGTTTTATCTGATCGTCAATACAAAATGAATGAATTCAGCTATGCAGAGTTCTTCGTATAGGGTACTTGCTAGATTCTTTATCTTTTCCTGAGTAAGAAACTAAATCCTGGCATTGACTTTGTAGAACCAGAAATGATGTGCCAAATTCCAGTTCGGTACTGCAGTGACACAGCCATTCTCATCGTGAGTTGCTTTCATAACACCAAACTTACTTTGTCAATAATACCTTAGGGTGAGAGCTGGAAAGGTAGCTCTCACCTTATCTGCACCCACTTACCAAAGATCAACTGTTACACAGTAATGTGCTATCCTGTGTCACCCTATTGATTTGTCCAAGCCCTAAAATAAGTCCTTAATATTTACATATAAAAAAAAAATATCATGTAGATTAACAGAACTTGTTCAGCTATCCAGTTACCATGGGCTCCCATGTCCCCCTCCTAGTAAACCAAAGTGTCAGAAATGCAGGTTGCTGCAGAGATGAGTACTTTGTCATGGCCCGCTAGCTATGATTCTAAAAATGCCATAGTATTTATAATACTATGTCACGACAAAAGGGTGAAAGCAGCTTGTTGGAATCTCAAATTATCTTTCTATTATCTTGAACAAATACTGTGCTGCTATTTCTGTTTTTCTGGATCAGTTCTGCCACAGGCAGGGACATGGTATATATTCTTTCAAAACAATGTTGAGATTGCACTGTTACTTGGAGACTTTGCCCTGAGGAAAAACTCCCTTTTTGCAATTGAGCGAGCTCTGGCTACATGACTCCTTTCAATACGTAGGCTACAAAACCTCCTACGGAATTGGGACCAGACCAGCATAGACTGACAACCTAAATTAACCTTAATTCTCTCATGCAATTTAGGCCTCTTTTTCAACATTGTACCTGATAGAGCAGTTCTCCGAGACCAGTTCAGATGTTTAGATTAAGTAATGACTGCTTAGCCTGACTTCAGATAATGAACTGAAGGGCTCTGTTTGCAATGAAATGTTTTTGCATTGCTTTAAAAATAAAAAATAATGCAAATGTTGATATTTTACCATGGCAAATACTTAGGGTGTTCTTGAAGGAGTTCTGCTGATTTGATCTTCTGATTTGGGTTGATCTCTCATAATTATGTGCTTTAACAACAGCATGTTAGTCCTTAATTTGAGAGTCACCATTATAATATACGTTATAATGCACAGCTCCATCAGATTTGAAACTACTTAGATTTCTTTATGCTTTTCTAGCAGACCACTGCTCCCAAAAGCTTGTTTTAAAGGCTTGTTCTCTGCTTGCACCTCCATGGGAACCCCTGCACATGGTCTCAGTACTCCTATAGCTCATTGACTGAATTTTCAGGTGCTTGTTTTTCCTTCACTAAAACACCAGCAGATTGAAGGATAGACCTTCAAGTTAGAAGAATGCACTGAAATGTGCACAGTCATTGCTGTTGATCTGTTTTTTCCCTTTTATTGTTGCAGTGATCCCACAGACTTTGAAAGCAAGGGATGATGGAGATGTACGTGTTAGCTGGTCACCAGAATCCATCTTTAATCCATCTTTGTCAAAACTTTCTAAAACTCTCGTAAATGGGGTCCCATTTGAGATTTCCAAAGAACAGTCTGGTTGTTTGCTGGACAGTCAGGAGACTGCAGTCAGCACACAGCCCAAGTGCCATAAAGTTTTCTGATTCACAGCAGAGCACGCTCTGTGGGCATAGGTTTCTAGTTGCTCTTTTAGTTGTGCAGATCTTCCATCTCTTCCCCTTTTTGTGATTCAGGATCCTGTAATCCAGTTTTGCAAGTAGTACAAGCAGCTGTGGATCCCCCTAGAATTTAGCAAATGGCTCAGCTTTGAGCACATTTTGGGTTAGAACTCATCTCCTCAGAAGCATGCAATATTTACTAAAAACAAACAAAAACCAACCTCACAAGCTTTGCAAAATTTCCAGAACCAATGGATCGTTATTTAGAAAAGAGAAAAAATTTGAAAGCAGATGAATATTTTCTTCCTGGTTTCATTTATTAAATCTCAACCATTCCAAAGAATGGCCTTGCAGTTTCTGATGTCAGGTGTCCCCAGATCTCCTCTGCTCCCATACAGGTGTCAGCAGCAGTGATAGCTATCCTGAGCCATGTGTCTGTGCAGGTTGAGGCATTTGCTTGGAAAGTAATATCCTACAGTTTGGGAAATTTTATATTGGTTTGAATCATAGTACCCCATTGATACACTACAAATGAAAGATGAATTAATTTTGTATAATGACAAATACAAAAACACACCTGTGCTGTACGCTTAAATGATTTTTGTATGTTGCTCTTGTTCCAGAAAACAAAAAGTGTCAAAATACTGAAAATCATTTTGGTGATGTGTAAACAAAAGTAAAACTTGTCACTTTCTTTGGAGTCAGAAATGTAAAGGAGGAGAACAAACTTTTTATTCTAAGAAAAAATGGAAAAAGTGAAAATAACATCCATATATTGTCATGATGTATTTGGCAGAGACCAATACAATACTTAATTATAAATGCAGTAGATTTTTGAACTGGCGTAATTGAACTTGGAACATTTGATTTTAGAAAGAATTTGGAAAGAATGTGATACATTAAGAATATTTTTCTGGTTATCATAAGAGAAGATTATTATCTCAAGTTTCTTACAATTTATTTTCACAGTATTTCTTAGCCATGCTTTTGCCACCTGGAGACTGTTGATACCCTCTCTATGTGATGTCCTTTGTAGCCCTTTCCAGCATTGCGATGTTTTTTGGTGGTCATCAGGGTCTAGTCTAATTGTTTTTTAAACTACTGACATAATCTGAATATGAAATAAAATTATATCTTTAACTAGATACCTTAATTTTCTGGGAAGTTAAAAAGATGAGAAAGAAAGACTGCCTGTATGCTTAGCCTGGAGAATTGGACGTTTTACAGTGTAGGGCATGCTTCTCTACAAGTGGAACTGAGAAATGTGCTTCAAAATTGCTTTTAATTAAAATTGATTATAAACAAAGCAAGGCTTATAGGGAATTATATTGTCTTGCTCTAGACCAATTAATGTAACAAATTCCTCGAGCTTCTGGGACTACAAAAACCACTCTGATGTGAAGCAAAGGCACAAAGCACAGGTTTTACTGCTACCCTTAGGCTGATGGTGTCACCTGTTTGCAGCTGTCCTGGAAAGGGGAAGCATGTGTGACAGTTGCAGCCAGGCTTCCTCCCCCCGCCCGCTCCCAAAGGCTAGCCAAAGACTGTATGTTTCCTTTTTAACCAGGCGTCAATTAATCCTGACCTCCAGCCTGCATCTGTAAAATAATTACAGAAATGGGAGATGCTAACGTGTCTTGGGAGGCTGGCTCTCCATTCCTGTCTGGACTAATGATAGAGTACATTTGGAATGATGTAGCTGAGTATAAAATCAGCATGCATCCCAAATATTTTGTTTATAATGACTGTTTTTAGGTTATTAAAAGCAATCCAATTTCAAGGAATGAGAGTCCCAATGTAGGGAGCAGTCTCACTGTAAAGATGAACATGGCAGTAAGTATCTGTTTGGCTTTATCTACTTGTAATCCATCTAATATCTGATTATCCCAGGCCAAGGTTTTAACAGGTTATGAGAAGATGGCTTTCCTTGACAGAGTTACCACTTTGCATTGGTATTCATTCAGTTTACATTACGTGTCTGGTTATCTTTTCCATTTGCAGAATCTATGAAGTGTTTGATGTATTTGTATAAACAGTTTGATTCCAGAAAATATGTTCTGAATTAAATGCCATTACTGTACAACAGTACACTGACAACATTCTGAGACAGTTTAAAACCTATGTTTAATAACAGTGAATGATATTAGACTGTTGTGGTGAGTACATTAACATCAGGAAAGTCAGCTTGTGAAAATGAAGAGTTCTGAATTCCAGAATTATGGAGGATATCGAATTGGCACATCTGTTTCTGTCTTTAATTTTACAGTAAAATGTTATTCTAGTGATTCTTGACATAAGTGTTTCTCATCAAATCAGGTGTTCAGGTGTCAGTTTTGAGAACTGCATCTCAAAATCATTTCCAGTACAAATTTTGAGATAAGTTGAAAATAAAATTAAATAATAATTAAAAAAAAAAAAAAGTTTGCCTTTCAGTTTACATCATAAGAGTGGTGAGTTGCTTCTTGCAGCCACAATGACTGGAAATGCTGCATTTTCTCCAAAATAAAAGCTACTATTTTCAGGGAATTATGTCTTCAGAGTAAAAATAAAAATTATTTAGAAACCTTTATAAGAACACCAGATCTATTAACATAAACATTGTACATCTTTCTTCCCATTTCCTCCATTCTCCAGTTATTTTGTATTGGAATTTAGTCTGTACAGGGAACTCTTCCTTTGTGCTGGAGCAGCCAAAACTGTATTGAGCTGCTTAGTGTAAATATCATCTGTAAAGCTGTATCCTGTGGAGAAATGTAGAGTATAAATAAAGGTGTAGGGTATAAAGTGCTTTGTATAATGTCAGCGTGCAAAGGCGTCTGCACAGGAGCTTTGTTTGTATCATGTTCAGGGCTTAGGAGTTCACAAGACCCAGCAAGATCTGTTACTCCCTTACTCCTTTTTCTCTGGGGCAGTTATGATTCCCTGTGTCTAAAGCTCCTCTACCTGACTGGGGAAACGCTTGGGTTTTTGATGTTGGCATAGTTCCAGATATGGTGTCCACAACAAGAGTGCTCCAAAACTCCCAGGGATAGAAGTCTTCCATTAAGAAAACTCATGCATGAATAGTGTGTACATTTTGTAATAGATATTTGGTTTTCTTTGAAGTATTACGAATGTTTGGTCGGTTTCTAATGTTTTAAGATAACTTGGAACTGTTTCAGCATACTGTGTGAAATATGATTATTTTCTGTTTTCAAGTAGTTTCAAGATTGGTAAATGGAACAAATACTGCTATTCAAAGGAAAATAATGACAAACATTCTCACTGAAAACATGTCTATGCTGGCATGTGTATGTGTATATACCTACATACATCAGCATCTGTATCTGTATAGGTAAATAAAATTTCTGCAGTCAATACCAAATCATGTAAGTTAACATCTAGCATTAGATAATTGGAATTTTCCTGATGTATCAAGTACTTGGTTGTTGTAGTAGGTGCCAAACCATAAATAATGTACTGCCCTTCTCTTCCTATAAATATGCAGTGGCTGTTAACTTGGATGTTCGGTAGTCAACTCAAAAGTTTGCTGGAGCTGACTAATGATTCACCAGAGATTTTTGAGAGAGATTTTGCTGTCAATTTAAACCTGGGAGAGGTTTGCTATTGCAGCCATCTGGTAATTCTTGGGTCTCTGGAGAAAAGAGAAGCCTTTTGATAAAACAGATCAAAGCATTCTGGTCTTTCAGTGCCTGATACCTATGAGCAACTTAGAACTGATTTTACAATGTCAGTCTCATTTGCTAAACTCTTGCATTCTAGTTATGATACAATATTGATCATCCATTATATTTTTAAAATATTTGAATAATTATTTACATGATTCTGTTCATAGATAATTAAGTGAATTTAGTTACCTAAGTGTTTTGTAATCTCAGAAATACATAATTTACTGGCTGTGCTGTCATGAGTAGTAAGGATCATGCTTGTTGTCTGTACTAACCGCACAGGTAAGGAGACTCCCAAAGGCTGTTCTTTTGCTATACCACAAGCCCAAGATGTAGATGTACCTTTTGGATTGGAGGTCATGTTCAACTGTACTGTAAGAATAATTACCACACTACTTCTAGAAATAGTTGTGTTAGCACTTGGAGTTCGGGCACGGCCATGCAGATGTTTGGCAGTGCAGAGCAAATAGGACAGGACATGACTTAGGACAGGAATGAATGCCACGACCTCCCCTGGAAATGAGACCAGTCTCACTCTGGGTTGTACATACACATTTGAGACTTGTCTGGTATCTGGATGCTGTTTCTATTCCATGAGACATTCCAGATGTGCAATTGCCGTGACCACGCATATGTCCAGTCTTCTCAAAGACAGTTTATTGCAGCACAATGGTGGCATAAGCAGCCAAAAGAGAATGGCGATGTTGGCTCTTACCTTGCAAGTTGTTTACTGCAAGGACGAATGAGACTTGGTGCTGTAGTACAGGAGAAGAAAGGGAATGCTTTGGCATATAACGTACTGTACTTTTGCATGTGAAATGAGGCATTATTCTTTTGGTAGGGTGCAGCAGATCTAAGGAGATGAGTTTGCACCTGATACACTGACAACCAAAAATAATTAAGTCTTGTATGTTGCTGTCCTCAATGAAAGCCTATTAAGGAATTTTAGAAATAGTTAACATGACTTGGGATATAGTCTGCATCATCCTAGCAATTTCATATTACAGTAATTAATAAGTTAGTCTTGTTATCATTTAACCATTCAAAGTATTGGCTAAATGACAGATGCCAATGAATATTCTTCAAACTTTCTGTTCCTTTTATTAGGTAATTTGGAACAAGGAAAAGACTTCTAAAGAGGGTGAGGTTTTAAATAATTACTCATTTTAGGATAGCTAATATAGTACTAAATTATCAGAAAATGAAATGATGGGAATTTGGTGAGGAAATCGTTTATTTTTCATGTGGTAAATTTTGCCTGAACTCAGATTTTGAACTGGCCTATGAGTTGAAGAAAGTTCAGTGTGCTTGTGCTTGCTGTTATTGTTTAAATGTTTTAGTTAGCCACCCACGGCTGGCACCCTAATTTCTCATTAAATCCACAGACAATGGTGGTAAATTTGTAAGTCTGTATTTTATAACCTTCCACAAGCTTTTATATGATGTCTGCTGTATTGCTGAATCAGATGCATATGCTTACCTGATTGTTTACTTCCTTCTCTCTGCTTGACGTTTGCTTCCTAGCAGCTACAGTTGAACCTTTTTTTCTCTTTTTTTTTTTTTTTTTTTTTTTTTTTCTCCTCCAGTGTGGGAACTTTGCTGTTTTGGTGGATGTTCATATTTTGCCTCAAGGCTCCAGTAAAGACACCAGCTGGTTTTCAGATCACGAGAAAGAGGTACAATAAATATCAATTCTACTTCAAAGGCATGTGGTTGCAGGGAAAAACTTGGATCACATAGAACCGTTCAGACTTTTTCAGTGTTATGCTGAGAATATTGCTAGTTATGCCTAACTGTGAACGGTTGCTGTGGGACCCCTATGTGTGCTTTTTGGGTCACTAATGACCACTTTCTATTTACCTTTTAATTTTTAAACTCTGTGTGTGTGCATGTGGTTTTGATTTTTCTGTCTTAAATAACTTCATTTTTAAAAACATACCTCTCATGGTATGTTTCTCTCTTGTAAACTAACCTGAGTGATGAAAAACGGCTTGTGACAGGTATCGTTTCTGCAGAGCTTGTTAGTGAAATATCTGTTAATTGCTTTGCCTCATTTTGAGATTTTTTTTTTTATTTAGAGAGCAAATGCAAGAAAATACAATGAATATGCATGATAAAGTGTTGTAGAACCACTGTATCTTATTAAAAGAGATTGCCAATCTTTATTTTAAAATGTATAGTTTAAAAATCCCCAAAGTGGCTGAAATCTTGGAAAATCAGAGCATCAGTGGCCAGCAAAATTAGGAACGTAACTTTCATCAGACTCTGATTTCTGTTAGAATCTTGTGATGAGTCCCTGGCTGGAGTTCTCCCCTATTTCAGGCTGTGTGGGAACTTGAGAAGTTCCCTATTGAAAATGAATGCAAGACATGTTTCAAATGCCTGTGGACTTTCCCGCAAGTCTCTGTTACGGTAATTTTCAGCAGATAGCTTTCCTAATAATGGCATAATTAACTTGTCACTACAGAACATCCCTGTATGTCTTAAAATAATGTGTTCAAATAAAAATAAAAGAAACAATAAATTAGTATCCCGAGGGAGTGAAAGCAGAATACTTAACAGCATGTGGTCCGTCTGATTTGCGCTTTAATAACCAGAAAAAGAAGAAAATAGGGGAAATCTTTTATATTTCTTTATTCTGACTAAATGAATACCCATTACTGCTGCTATTTATAACCAGTGTTACTATCTTGGTTATGTCTTTTATGTGTTTTCAAAACGTATTCTGTACGACTGCCAAAACAAAAGATATGAATTTCAGGAAATTAGGTCATGATTGATTTTAATAAAGAGGCATGACAGGGCAGCATTCATTACATTTCTGCGACTGCATATTTTGAGCAAAGTACGAAGGCTGCATATTTTCAGCAACCAAGAAGTGTGATTCCAATAGCTTCACAGTTCACTTACTGAAAGTCTTACGCAGAGTCTTTGTTAGACTGGGGAGAAAAAGGTCAGATTATGTCTATGTATGCCTTTTTTTGAGAGCTTTCAAATTTTCATGTCAACGTTTTTTATTTTTATTTTTTTTTAATTTCCAGAATTTGGGAACAACAAAGCCCAGTAATGGTGGTACACCCTGGTTTCGCTGCCTGTCTGTTGAACTGTGGGGAAAATGAGGGAAACTGTGCCTCTTAGCCCTGTGTAACACAAACATGATGACTTCTGACATCTGCCCTTTACAGGATACAGGGCTGTGTGGAAGGGTGTGAAGTGGGTGCGTGGCAGCGGCCCCGCTCTACAAAAGGGCTGGGCATGCCTCTGCCAGCCCTGTGATTCGGGCTGGAGGGAGGGAGTGGTGCTGGCCTCTCGTGCCAGCTCCTGCTGGAGCGGGACTCGCATAGAGCAGCCTGGAAACTGCGGGAGGGCCTGTATGTGCGAGGATGGTGTAAGTGCACGCCGTCTGGCTGGGTGTTCCACAGACCACAGCCTGCACGCTGCTGTCACATGTGGTGTTTGTGGAGTCACTCTGGGACTGCCAAGTGCAAACACCGTTGGGTGCAAATCGATAATCTGAGGCGTTTGGGGAGCTTTTCTCTCTTTCTGTCCTGCCATAATTTCTCTGTCCTTTATGTCCTCCTTCTTTTCCCCTGGAATAACAAAGTCAAAGTTTTAGCTTTGTACTTTTATTTTTTAGACAGATTTCCTGTCACATCATTGCTATGATCTCTCTATAAGCATGCAGAAGGTCTAAGTCACGAGTTCTTTTTAGTGGTGGAAAATAACCAAGAGAGGATTGTCTTGAAAATTGCTCCTGTTTATACTTTTAAAAATACAAATCTATGTAATTCCAAGTGGAGAGACATTTAAATAATATTTCCATAAGCATAACTAAAATAAATGTTTTTCATGTAAATTAAGGAAGCACATGCTAATCTTTTTGTTTCAGAAGGAACCAAATACAAACTGTTTCCGCTGCTTTCTAGACTTTTTCATTCTGACCTGAATGCATAGTCCTGCTTAAGGAATGTGTAATGAGATCGCTTTAATGAGTTAAACAGAAGAATAAGTAGATACTGTATTTTATAATTGTATTTTTCAAGCAGAAAGGAAAAAGTATTTAGAACTGTAAGGAGAAAATACTGTTTGTGGTTGACCAATATATGAATGTTGCTTTCATTTAGAGCAGTATGTTAAAAATGCTGTTGCTCTGCATACTTCCTAGATTAATCAAAAATAAATTTCAAGCCAACATATTTTATTTTAGATGGTACTAATATAATTTTGTCTGTTCTCCAAGCACTATAAAAAGGTAAAATATCTTTGTATGCCACAAAGTACAGTTTCTTTGAGCACATAGTTGCACACAAAAATGAGAATACTGAAGAAAAAGGCTCAACTGTGTGTATGTCTAAAGCTTTTTTTTTTTTTTTTTCCTAGTATTTGAGAGAGTAATTTTTTGCTTTTATTTCAAGGTGGTTTTTTTCCTATGGTTATTCTGGGTGAAGAACAACCTGGGTGAAAGATTTCTTCTTTCTGTGTTGTATGTTTTTTGTTTTCCTTTGCTGAAGAAAGAATGAAAGATACGAATGGTTGTGGTTAGGAGGAGAAAAATCAAAATGAATTGGAGAAATTACATTACTGTGACCAAGTTAGCTCTAGGTCTTTCCTTCCAAAATTACAACAAATTGAACCGAGATACCTGTTGTGGTTTATAAGGATTCTTACAGTCTGTGCTAACAATTTGTGGCAGTATTTTTACTAATATTTTGCTTAAATTTCTAATGTTATCATACACTTACGTATTTTTTCTACTTCACATGCAAGTGAATTTAATTTGCTGTTCAAAAGTGAATATTATTTTACTGTCATAATGTATTTCATCTGCCTAGTAAGAGCATTAACAGCTTTCTATAAATAATTGACATAGTATCATGCACCGTCTTATCTGCATTGTAATGTATTTTCACCCTTATTCTTCACAATGTGTAGCAAAACTGATTTTTTTTTCATTCTGATACTTTTCCTTAATTATGTGCTTCTCAACTCTATTTAATACCTCAGTATCTAACTGCAGATAATGTTTTTAGTTTTTGTGTTAGAGTGATTTCATACTGATTTCTGTTGTGTGTCTGTGGGCATTTGTGGAAGCTTAGATGTGAATAGGCAAATTGCTACTCTTTCAGGAGGTCTGCATGCTCCTGGAAGAGGTTGTTGCTTCGAGGGTCAGGCACTACTTGGAAGCGCCTAAACAGCGTGGTCAGTGGAAATCGATGGAACATGCATCATCTGCTCCTTTGTTTATTACAGGTAAAATCAATGATATAGTTTATACTAAAATAAGGTAAAATATGGTGGAAACTGTTCTTTATTTTTTTCATGAAAAACTTGCAATCAGGAAATTTAGTAAAGCCAAAATATCTTTTTTTTTGGGGGGGGGGGGGAGGGGGTGTGAAATAACTTTGGCTATGTTATTGAAAAAATTCAGTAGGTTTTAATTTTCTACACATCATTGAAAAACATACCACTTGTACTATTAGTATGAAGGGCTGTCATTAAGCAGAATAAATGGTATAACCCTGGGTCCTCTAAAACTGATGGAAATCTGTTTTGTGAAGTTGGGCATTTACTTGAACACTTTTTATTTTAGAAATAATATTTTTCCTTCTCCTTCCTCTTGCAATATGTTAGCTCATAAAAAGTTGCTATGATGTGATAACTGGCATTTGTCAATTCATCTGTGTTCCTGCAGATTTCTGTGACCTTGGAATGCTTTGGAGGGAATGATTACTGTGCAGAAAAACAAACAAACAGAAAAAACAGTTCTAAGAACATTTACCCAACTGCACCAATATTGTTGGGTTCGTGTGTGTGTAAGGGTGGTGAGACTAAAAGATGCAATTTCAGTACATACATTTTAAATCTAAAAATAGTGATTACTATAACTTGTGTTCTTATGTTAGGACCTAACGCCTAGCCAGTGTTTGTTTAATGTTATTTCACTAGCTGTTTTTGTCATCATGGTGGGTTTTACAGATGATAGGCTTATCTAGTGTTACACCTCAAAATCAATCTTTTTTTAAATACTTCTTAGGAAATAATGACTTTTGTTTATTACCAGCATGGAGCATATTATAAACTTGGGACAGTAAAGAGTCCTTGTGTGTTTCTAGTTCTGAGTGAACAAATAGAATTTTCCTATAGTGAAAGTAGGCCGTTACAAAGGGTGAAATCAGAAGTTCTGAGAAGATTTTTTTGAGGTTTTTCTGTATTTTCTTTTACAGAGTGATTTTTCATTGTTTATTTAAGTTTCCTGTCTCAGTAAAAAGTATGTTTTCAAAAACAATGATTTTGTAACACAAAACTTCCAGACAGGCAGATTGTTTTTATATATGCAGACATACGCACTGATTTGAGAGAGTTCTTGAGATTTTAAGGTTCTGTATTTTCTTGTATAGCATGAACTTTTCAGTCAAAATACTTGTATTTTGACTTACAGTTCGAACTGATCTTCTGCTTGATTCTTTCCCTTATTTCCTGAAAATGAAGAGCTTAAGGTCATCAGTAATATCTGTGACAGTTTTAGATTAAAGAATGTTTACTTTGGATGAGGCAGAATTACTGTTCCCTGAGTTTTCTGCAGTTAATCTTGCCATCATTAATTAACACTAAAAAAAAAAGTCTGTGATAACGAACATTCATCTTGAACTTAATTTCCAACTCTCTTTCCTCTTCCCTCAGCCTGCTTTGCTCAGGGCTGTAATTTGTAAGAAAGGTGTGCTTTGTTCACATCCAAGAATCAAGTTTAATCACGTTACATTCAAGTCTATTCTTACCTTAGAAGGAAATAACAGAATAGTAGGTGGGTGTTCACCAGAGCAACGGGGACCTACCTCTGAGGGTCTGACCCTTTTAGGTGAGCCACATCTAACTCTGTCAGTTATCATCACTCAAATGTGCCTTCAGAAACACTGGTCTGTTACCTTCCTCTCCAGGTTCACAGTTTCTGTTGGTGGAGTACAAAGATACATTTTTGTTTTTTCCCAAACAGAGGAAGTGCAAGATAGCTGGCCAGTGTTTGTCTGACAGTGTTTTGTTGTATACAAAGAAATGTTCAAGCTTGATATGTGGCTAGCTACATACGCATTCTGTAGCTGCTGGTGATGAAATAAATGTTGAAGCTTGCAGTTACTGTTGTATTTGAATGTTTTAAAAAGTGTTTGAGTTCTTCAAACGGAATGGTTTTCTTTTGCTCAAAGTCATGCAAGCCTGTGTCTAGAGACTCGCTGCTGTAAAATCACTGCTGTGGCAAGGAAGAGTGGATGTGGGGCGAACACTAAGGTGTGTATTAGCTGGTTATTTACGGCTTCTAGTATCACAGCTGACCACCCCACCCTTGTTTGAACTTGCATTGTTTCAGATCAATTCTAAGTATTTTGTTTTCCACGTTGCAGGATGTATTCAAAAGGTATTAGAACCAGAATTATTAGACCAATATTAAGCCTGAAAGCTTGCTATCAAAGCATGTTATATTATGATTTTCCTCAGAAGTAGAAGCCAAGCTACCTTACTTGGATTAGCAGATCTGGTTCTGCTCTCTAGATCTGTAGAGCAGACTGTTGTTAAATTGGCTACCGTTAATATTTTGAAGAGATTTTTTTTCAGGTACCACAATTTCTTTTAAATATTAATATTTTATTATGTTTAACGTTAATATTATTTAATACCACCTTTCAGTTTTGTGGCACAGAATGTAAATATCCGTGCGTGTTACTTGTTAATTTACATTTCTTTTTCATTTAAGTTACACCCACACAGCAGTATGTGGTGGGTCGCATACCATCCCATTAGGAAATCTGTGGGTGTTACACATAGGAGAAGAAAAAGAAAGAAAGAATGGAAAAATGAGAGAAAGTAGCCAAGACAAGCAAGTTCTTCCTATTCTTTCTTCTGTCTGAACAATTTCCCCACCCCTCCCAAATGGCTAGTATGAACAATTTGCCAAAGTAAGCTTTAATTTAGTCTTTGGACATAGGCTTTGGTATAAACTCAGTTTCCTTTGTTTAATTGATGTCCAAACGTGTTTGATTTTGACTTGTTTTAATTTTTAAGAGAAACTTTAGGTGAGATAGGTTTACGAAGATTTAACTTTGCCTGCGTCCAATCTGCATGGCCAAAATCATGCAAGAAGGGCATTGACCGCATCTGGTTTGTTTGCACTATTTTCAATGAATGTAAGCCAACCAATAATAATATCAATAGGCCATGTATTAGTGAATTTTGATTCTTTTTTTAAAAAAAGAAAAAACTTATCTACTTCCCTTTACAATTGTATAAGCTTTAAAATTAGAACTGTTGTTTATGTGTGTGTATGCCATACGTTTTCAGTTCACAGCAATTGCGCTGCTCAGTAACGCATGGTTGTTTCTAGTGGTGATGCCAAGCATCTTAGTGTGTCATGATGCTTACTTAGATACAGAAAGGCTGTAGTCCTAAACAGCCTAAAAGCAAAGCCTGGTTTTTCCTGTTCCACAGAAGGTGGATGTTTCTGAATAAGAGCAATAAGAATTAAATAACTACAGACTGCTCATGAAGAGATCCAAGTAGAGATGCTAAATATAGGAGCATGACAAAGGGAGGACTGTGAAAATTAAGGAAGAAGGCAAAGTTTACATGTGCACAGAGGAAATATAAAGGGAGATGTGTAAAGCCAATATGGCTGGTAGAAATCGCTACCTTAGAAATGGAAGGACCTCCATTCTTCTACAGACCTCCTTCTTCCCCCTATTCAAGGAGAAGGCTCACTATGTTTACCCTACAAATCGTTTTCAGATCTCTTCTCGTTCCTTCCCTAGCATCCTTCTTGTTTTTCTTGGCTTGATTGTGGAACATTTTTGCTCAGATATCAGATCATTTTATTGTAGTCTATTCTGCAGTGAAAATAATTAGAGAGCATGCTGTCACATGGCACAGAGAGCTCACAGATTGATTTTATCTGCATTTTCTTTTTTTTTCTTTGTATTATTGTATTTTTATAAAAAAAAATGGGGCTAATTGTGATCATGTTTTCTGTCTGTGTGTGTTCGCCTGTCCATCTTTTTCCTCCAATTACTTTTCCTAAATGTGATTGAACTTTACAAACTGGTAGAAATCTTAGACGTTATGTTTATCAGCCATTAACGTCCGATAAGCTTACTGAAATGACAAACTGGAAGAAGTGAAAGTGCTATTATGAATAGCTCAGCCTTACAAAGATCCAGAGTCAAAGTTCACATCTTATTAAATATTAAAAAAATGCATTAGGCTCCATTTCATAAGAAAATACATTTCATTTGTTCTGTTGCTAATGAAACTGTTCCTCTGGCTCCTGTAAACTAACAAAAATATACAATAAATCATGATGGTTCCAAACTGTTCTGACCTCGCATTTGCCTTATGAGTGTTCACTGTCACTGTACAATATGAAATGTAGATGATGTTCATAGGGTATGTTCCCTGTTACAGTCTTGTAGCAGCACAAATGATTTAAAGCATTCCCACCATCCTAGCTATTAACTCTTATTCCTTTGTTGTGAAATAACGTTTCATTTGTTTTTAACAAGACTTATTTTGTCTGTCTTCCTTAAAGAGCAACTCCACAAAAACTTGATGGGTGTAACTGCAGGGAGAATAAGCTTTGTCAGAAAAGCTACCACAGGGACTGTGGAGGACAGAAGTCTTTTGAATGAACTTTGATGTTTGCAGTTGCACATTTTGATTTCTCTCTCTCTAAAGAATTATACTGCAACTTCTTTACAATGCAGTAATTTATGATTTGTGGCCCAGTCCTGCAGATCTTTGTGAACTTTGAACTTACATTCATCCCTCTGTGACAACAGAGGCGCATAGCTCCCAGAAGTATGCAGCAACTTATGCAATAACTTATGCAAAATGTTTTGATTAGTATTTTGTACTTAATATTTCCTGTGTTTGCTTTAGATTTTTTTTTCTTTTTCTTTTTCTTCTTTTTTTTTTTTTTTCTACAGAATCACTTGTAGTCTCCTCCTCTTCCAGTTTGGGAAAAAGTGGACATCAAATTAAATTAGTTGAAGTCAAAGTAGTTAGCAGAACTGTGAAACTCTTCACCAAAGGATAATAGGGATGATAAAAGCTTGTGTTGAGCCCATGGGCTCTGGCAAGAACATGGGAGAGGAATCCAGGAAGGGTACAGTGTTCACTGAAATTTCCTTTGGCTCAGTAAAGGTCTGAGCTGAGAGTACTCAGAGGCCAGGAGAGTATTGGGAAAAATATTACGTGCAGTTAGCTCTTGTGTTTGGTTTCCCATTGCATGCACTTCTAGTGATGTTTAAACACAAAGCGTTAAGCTATATGGACTTCTGATCTTATCCAGTATGGCCTTTCTTATCACACATCTCTGGAAAAAGCCTGCACTGTAAACTGAAAACTCATTAGTACATTGGAGGGGGTTGGTGTGCTTCAAAGACTGCCGGAGGAAGTTCTGGGCCTTCTAGATTGAAGGATCTACATTTGTATTTTTCCTGATAATGAACTGATATTTGCAGACTTTAGCAATTGCTTTAGCTTTAGCAACTGCTGTCACTGTCTTACGTGGGACATTTGCAAGTACAGCACTAGATAGGTTGAATTCTTTCTGCTTATTTTACTTATTCCCTGGGAGAATCTCCCTTGTGAAGTTATGGTCATAGATAGGAAATAAAATAACATTTTATTAATTTTAAAGATATCCTATAATCAAGTGTTTTACATGGCTAATATTGCAAACAAATATATCATTTTCTTAAAATAATAGGAGAGTTGTTTAACTTGGTGTATTTTTGTGAAAATTTGACTTTAGTTTTGAAAACAGTTTTTACCTCAGACCTTTAATTTATACCTGCTTAATTAATTATTTTTCTCTTGCTTGCACCTTGATTCTTTTTTCTTGTGTTTCTATATATTTTTGTTCATATTACAAAAATTACTGCTCTATGTGCATGTGCACAAAGTCTGTGGTTGCATGCACAAACATGACATCTACTATCCTTGCTACTTTCTATCTATATCAAACATAAAGGTCTTTCTGTAGCATCCTACTAGATCTGCGTGGTAATTTTGCTGTTACAACCTCAGTTTATACAAACACATATATATTTATACACACCTAAATTTCATTTTTTGGTTGTAAAGCTAGGCATAGAGTCAGTACCCATTAATTGTGTATTTACAAAGTGGAATTATGTCTCCCCTTTAGTTAATCAGCACTGGCTAGAAGCTGATAGTCAATTTGCCTATCCAAAACATGCAGCATAGAATTAATTGTATCTAACTTTGTACATCTATACTGTAAACACCTACATCTGGTCTAGTGGTTTAAACTCTCTTCACAACTAATGGAAGTAGGTGGGCACTTGTCAAGCACTATTCATCTGATAAATATATATTTAAAATAGTTTGTCAGGTGATTTGAATCATGTTCCAGAAGAGCTTGTTTCTATCAGTTAAAAATGGAACGCAGAATGCTAGTCTGGAGATGTTGCAAGTTAGGCAAGATGAACCTTATAATTTCTGCTTCACTTGGTTGCTACTCACTTGACAATATCAAAGTGATTCTCAACTAGGCCAGGGAATTATATAGCTACGTTTGAAAGATAACTTAGCATCCAGTGTTTTTGGAATCCACATGGGGGGATTTTGAAAATTGGTCCCGAAGCGCTTGCCATTTCTTTGCTGCCTGATTCTTCTTTGCAACATCTGTTCCTTTTCAAACTATTTCATTCTTTGCTTTGTATAGGTTTTTAAGCTTCTATCATCACCTGGAAGCAGGAATTCAGAGGATAGCATGTCAGCGTTCAGCTTCTTTAGACCTCTTTAAACACTAGGCACAGTAGGAATAGATTTTAAAGTGCTCAATGTAGAATTTTCTGAGGGATAAATTTGATTTTCTTTTCTATCCTTTATGAATATGGCAAATTGGATTTCTCTCAGCAGCATTTCATAGATCTTGTGGTCTGCATTTAATGGATGCTCAGATTCCATGTGTTAGAATGCTTAAAATATTGGTAAATACATTATTTGGTCAGTACAAGAAATCTGTTTTTCCTTTGCTGTCTGAACTTTAAAATCTATCTGTGGGATTGCTAGGAGCCTGTGCTGCCTGGAATATTGCGCAGATGAAGTTCAAATGTCATCATCTTCTAGTGAGGGGAGTGTGGCAATAGTAAGTTCATTCCCTTGAAGTAAAGTGGTTACAAATATCTGAATCTGGTCATATTTTTGTGTTTGGCTGAGTTTTATTGTAGTATGAGTACGTCTTTACGATTTCCATTTCCCATTCCCCCCCCCCCCCCCACACACACACATTTGGGTATGTAAGAGTGCATAGTAGTGGGTTCTGTTGTTCTCTACCTACTATGCATTTTCAAAAACATACATGCTGCGTATCTTTATCTTCCTGTTGTGCTTGTTTTCTGTGCACAGATGCAGTGACCATGTGTTTTGGATGTCTATTAAAAAGTGAAAATCTGTGCTACTGGGGCATAGATTCAATTTTGTAGACATAAGTGGTCTTGTTGAGCAATAATATAGAAGTTGCTGAGATTTGCAGAGCTGTTTTAGCAGGCATGTTTTTGCAACATCAGGACCTTTTACAGCATCTTAGGTTTGAAGGTTTCTCTTATAACTAACTGCATGGGAAGGAAGAATAGCTTGATTCTTTATTTAAAAATAATAAAATACAGTTATGAAATTGTAAATAATGAAAGTGGATGAAAAGGGAAGTATTTCTAAGGGCAGAAGAAAGACTTTTTAAAAATGACCTAGGTGTGATAGTTTCTTCAGCCTTTTTAAAATTTGTTCAACTGTATGTTAAATGAGATGAAAAAATAACTATTTGATTTTTATATTGAGATGACATCAGGTTCCTTTAACTAAAAAAAAAGGGAAGAAAAAAAGAAGAAAAAGTGGGTACTTTCCATTGACTCTTCCTAAAGAGAGCAATACTATTTTGCTTGCAATGTAAGCAAGAAAGAGTGGGGATTTGAATTAAAACCTAAAAGAAATATGATTTCCCTAGAAATGTTTGGAGGAATTTACTTAATTGCAACCAGAAGTTTGACCTGGAAGTGTAAAGTTTTGACCTTTTTGCTGTCTGGTTTCCTAAATGTGTTGTTTTGCTCTCTTTAAACTGTGAGAAAATCTGTTTTACACATCTTTAACCCTTGCACTCCCTAAAAGTCTGAGTCCCCAAACAATAACCATCAGTCCAACAAAAACAGAAATGGACACTGCATCTTAAGGAAAAAAAATCATTACAGATACATGTTGAACTTTGTCCTTTGTAGTTTCATTATAGCTGGAAGTAGTTGTGGGTGTAATTTGATGGTTAAATATGAACATGAGCTTCTCTTCAACTCTCCTTATTACCATATTACACAATAATACTCTCCTTTATATCCTTTTGTTCTTAAGTTTCATTATCATATGACAAAGAGAGAAAATACAGTTTCTTAAATTGCAAACATTCTTGTGGGTTTATTTGTATTTGGAAAACTTTTAGAAGGCTTCTCAGAAATCCATCCAGGTAGAGATAGAAGTCCAATTCCTGGAGAAAAGTCATGCGTACTCTTCTTATGTAAATAATTCAGTGAGAGCAGTCGTGTATTTGATTCTATAGGTTTAGCCATCATCAGTCAAGGTGCTAGATAAATTGTTTATTATAGGCAATGAATTATTTCCATTGACTACAAAGGCACAAGTGACAGAACATAAACAAAACTATACTGGCCAAGCTTTGCAGGGCCTAGGCCTTAATTTATTAAAAAAACATATGGAAGTAAATTAAAATTTAGTAGTGCAGCAATTAGTAATTATTCTTAATTGAGAAGGGAAAAAAATTGAGTGTAATCTTGAATATGCATTGTGGTCGTTGTAAGAGGATATGAGATACTCTGATGCACAGTAAAGAATGGTTATCCAGGGAGAAACATTCTACATTGCAATATTTTGTATATGTATCTGTGGAAAACAAAGTTGTTGAAGTGACAAAGCTTGCTTTAGAGACAAAATAGAAGGCAACAGTCCTCTATTTGTTTGTAGAGCATCTTTCTGATACTCTTTTAATTAAAATATTTGGTTTTCTTTTGTGTGTGGGTATGCGTCACAGCGTATGGGCAATGCTTGTCTGTTCTTTTTTGTTGTATTTCCATGGCACCTGATAGGCTCGTTTTCTTTGGTCATTTTGCATTTGCTATATTGAATGCTGAGAAAGAGGATGTCCTATGCACTTTTGGGCACATAGTATCTGGTGTGCTGATGCCAGTGACTACAAGAGACTGAGCTCTGCAATTCAGGTGGTCCCTTATAATGTTGTTCAGACAACTCTGTGAAATGTATGCTGGTTCAAATTCACAGGTATTTCTTCCAACTCACTTGCTTTTGCAGTGTCCTTGAGATGATAGGGCGGAAGAAGAGAGGGGTCATGACCATCAACATCTACCTCTTAGATCCACTGGGCTGTCCTAATAGGAGTCTGGAGAGAAATAATAATAAAAGACAATGTTGATTGCTGCCGTGTATCAGGATCAGCTTTGTAGAAACCACCTTTCCACATTTGGTGCCATCTTTTTTAAGTTCTGCAGAAGATACCTGCTACTGGCTTTTCTTTCCCCTCATGCCCGCCCACCATGCCTCCAGAGGCAGACTCTGGCTTTTTTTCACCAGACCCATAGGTTTTGTAGCAGTGTGATACAACATACATTTCTCCACATGTTCAAAACCTGTTCCTGACATTTTTAGTGACCCTTGCCTGAAGACCTTGTTATTGGTAGAAGATGAAAGTCTTTGTCAGCTGTGGGAGCTATAGGGTTAAAACGTTTTCCTTTTGGGGAAGAAGTTTTTGCAGAAGTTATTTCCTATTACCGGGGGAGGAAAGGAGAAAGAGCCTGGAGATTTGTGAAAAGTTTGCTTGCCTTTATTTTGAGAGTCTTTTAACATCATAGCATTGGCACCTACAATAATGTTGTTCTAATGAACAATAAGGGGAACCGGTCATGTTTGTTAAATTCTGAAAGGCTCATATTCACACTTTAGGTTAGTTTTTTTTTTTTTTCCTAGACACGATTTTGTTTCGTAGAGATTCCTGGCATTCAGAAATCTCTAAGCCCCCCTTTCAAGTACTACATAGCATCAAAAATTTTCGTGAAGCTCATGGGTATCTTCAATGACAGAGACAGGCTGAAATAACATATTTTTAAAAAGTGACTCATGCTTTAAAGGCCACCCTGTGCATTGTAAGTCACCCTGTAAGTCACTCTTGTCACCATCAGCAAGGCTGGTTCATTATAGCTAGAAGCTACCTTCTACAGGCAGGCTTACTTTTATCACTGCTAGGAATTCAGTGGTGTAAGTATGTGACACTGCTTGATTCGGATACAGCTGTGTCTGACTAGTCTGGGGAAGATGCTCAGCATGATGCTGAATATATGGTATGTGCAAGTGCGTCATCAGACAGTTTTTGACTAAGCTGCTCCTTCATGGCAATACAGCTGCTTTGAAAAGATCTGAGGTTCTCCTCTGCTGCTGACTTGTGTCACAGCATTTACTGGAGGGCTTGCTTTTCAATTCTCCTTGTCTTTTGGCTGGCACTGACAGATGCCTTACTCCTCCTCAGTTGTCAGGCTTGTTCCACTGCTTAAGGAGCTCCAGGCACACAGATTCCCCTGGAATACTGTTTATATGCTCAGAACATGGAGGATTCATAAGCAGCTTTTGGTTCATGTGTTGAAGGCTGTCATGTGCAATAAATAATATGGTCATTAAGTTTGAGATCAGCAAAAGGGTGAAATCAAATCTTGTCTCCTATTAGAAAACAATTGTCTGTGGTAATGGTACACTGGCCTTCAAATGTATGGCTCTGCTTTATCTGCTTGAATGCATTAGCAGGTGGTGCTAGCTATTATTGTTGTTATATTATGAATGGGTTGTGAGAAAGCTGCTCTCCAGGATTGGATCAGTCTGCCTTTCCACCTCAAGTTTTAGTGAGGGGAAGGTGTGTTTTTCTTCGGAGCTGGCATGTTCTGAGGGTCTCCATCAGATACATTTCTCACCTTGCAGCCAGATGGTCTGACACTTCTTTTCAGGTCTTCTCTCCAGAATACCCATGACAAGCAGGCCAAAAAACGCCTTATACTGGATCCAGTTTGCTCAGTGTAGCTCTGATGTTAGAGTGAATTCCTCTCCTTCCCCGCTAGAGGAGAGCCTTACAACCCTGCTCTTGGTTTCATCAGTCCAGTTTTGCTGCTAATGGCTCGTGGACTGAAGGCTTTAGATACTGTGCCATGTCCAACTGTCTATGCTCCAATAGCAAAAAGGATTCTGCTAGGCATATCTCTTCCTGTCACGATCAGATTAATTGGAAGCTTTCTTTACTCCATTCAGCAGGGGCCCTGTTTCCTCATAGGAGCCAAATCTTGCTCCCAAATCCTTGATGAGATCGATATTCTACCTATATGTGTTAACAAATAGCCTGTTTTCAGAATATTTAGAAGAATAGTGCTAATACTGACAAAATTGTGAAAGGGAAAATAAGGAGAAAAAAAATAATCAGTTTTTGCCTGTACTTGGTTAAAACTGGCTGTAAGTCACCCTGGAAAATACAGAAGAAAACTACATCATTGAATTTATTTGCAGATATGAGTTACCAAGATCAGACTCTGAATATTTGCATTGCAAGGGAGCAATTGGTAGAACCATAAGGGAGGAGTGCTTTGTTTTTTTGTGCATGGAGAATAGTGCCTGCAGTGCTGCACTGATGCTTCTTAGCTTACCCTAGCTCTTCCTGACATGCACGTGTGCGCACACACATATATAGAGTCAGTACTGTACCCAGGCTTTTCTTTTAGGCCACATTTATTCTATATAAATCTGAAGGCCAAAATGTATTTTTTCTTAAACTGAAGGGAGAATGTATGGAAAGACGGGCTGACATCCTCACTGTATAAGTTGGTCTGAGCCTATTGGTTATCTGCTGTATAAACATTTGCATCAGATGAAGATCAGTTATGCTTGTTATTGTTACATATGAAGCTGATACGTTGCGTGTGTGCGATCTGAGATGGTGCCCTGGAAATCCCGTACCTATTCAGAACACCAGAAAAGGCTCAGGTGGCTTCTTGTTCCCTGCCATTCTGCTGTTCTGCTGCCCCTACCTTACCCTAGATTTAGGCTTAAATTTACATGCAACATTTGGTTTTGAATCTCACCTAAATTAGAAATAGTGACCTGGAGCAGATGGTGTGAAAAATTGGATTTCTTCTGGGAGAGAAAACATGCAGAATCAACACTAGGTTTAGAATAAATGTGTTTTTTTTTTTTTTTTTTTTTCCTAAGTTTACAAACAATCAGGAATTTGGATTTGGTGGTGAATAATTTTAAGAGGAGAAATACGACCGCTAAAAAGCGGTGTAATAATATGTCTGTAGAGCACTTTGAAGATGAAAAGCTCTATATACTGTAAACATTATTATTCGATCAGCTTAATTTGCATGAAATAGTTAATCTAGCATAAGCAAAATGTATTTTTTTAAATGTACAGTATTTCAGAAAGTCTAATGCACCTATATATTAACTTACAAGTTCTAAACAAAGAAATTCATCTTTTTTACATACGTTACAAGGATCTGTGATCTTACTTTATGAACAGAGGCAGTCCTAGACAGGGATAACCTGTTAGAAACATGAAATGCCTATGCTAGGAGAAAAAAACACTTTTCTTGTTATTTGTGTTTAAAGCTGGTGTAAAACCCCTGTGCAATGAGAAATTGGTGCCTCGGATATGGAAGCTTTTGGGGGGGGCAACATCCTCCTCAGACCCGAGCCGTGGCTTTAGCAAAGACTTGCCCCAAGTTGGTGGTGGAGCCGTGCAGGTGCCCGATTCCGCTGGGAGGTGAACACCTGCCAGGCTCCTCCAGATAACTCAGTGGCTCAGAGGCATTTTCCCAGGCTCCAGATGAGCGGGTTCGAATAGCCGTGGGAGAGGGCTTCCCGCTGCTGGACGCTGTACCACAGCTGCCTCTTGGCAGCCCACTGGAAGCTCAAGGCAGCTTGGCTCTAACTCCTTCGGCAAACAAGTGGTGCTGGATAGTTTTACAGCACAGAGTCAGTGTCTGATACTTCCTCTCTGTGTCTTGGGACTATGAGATATAACAGGCAGTGCAAATTGCCATTCCCCTAAAAGGCAGCACTCACTGGTGCATGTTACAGCTGAGAGTGAGCTGTGGCTTTTCTAGAATTACTTTTATTCAGTCACATCTGGGGGCTCCAGAGTTTTGGTTTGGTTTAGCTTGTTTGTTTGTTTTTTTTTTTGGAACTGGGATCTGATGTTTTAGGTGAAGTTTAGAAGGAAAAAAACTTGAGACCACTAACAGAATTTATATTTCTGCTTCTCTGTTGGTAATCTACAAAATGGAGCTGTGTCTGCGTTGTATGATGAAGAGGAACCTGAAGGTTAGGCTGAGTAGATTTTCTGATCCCAAGATCTGTGAAATTTCTCTCTTACTGGCTGCAAAAGTCTTTTGTAGCTTGAAGGTAAACCTTCTACAGTGTGCTTAAAAGGAGTTAATGCTGGATTATTTGCTACATCTCACTTGGTCCCTCCTTGCAGACAGCATGACGAGCAGCTTTTGGTGCTTGCAGAGTATATACACTGGCTTTCTTTCCTGGAGCATAATTCACAGCTTGCCCTAAATCAACATCAGCATATGCTAGTATATAAACAGTGTTGATGGTGGACAAGTCTGAATCTGAGAGCAGATTGAGACTCATGCTGAGTAACTGTGCAGAAAGTTTAAAACAAAACAACACCTGCAAGGTGCAAGAGGTTGTGAGATAAGGTGCCCTTGTGGGGCTTACTTTTTAGCTGCTTCTTCCTTGAAGCAGAGTGGTTAATTGGATAATATATTTCTCTTGCAGGAAGCAGAAAGATGATATCACAGTTTTTATAGTTCTGCAATAATCCTGACAATTTTAATACTGGGAAGTTTACGAACTCGAGCTGACTTTATGGGTTGGATTAGATGTCACATACAAGAGGGCTTCAAAACATTTGATAAGCGTAGCTGTGGGATAGTTTCAAAATACAGGTATTTTGAATGCAATGCATCTTAAACTTTTTTTTCTACTGCTCGCAATAAGTAACGGCAAATCATCTCTTTTGGCTTTTTCAGCAATGTCAAGCAGCAAATAGTCATGGAAACACAAATTCTTCTCTAGTGTTAGTTCCTCCAGGCAGAGCATATTAGCTCAGGTGCCAGGTCCCCATGAGGGCTCTATAATACTATCAGACCTGAGCTGACACTGCAAAAATAGTGTGAAGCTCTCTGCATCTCTTATGTATATAATTTGATAGATTTGAGGTAGGTGTCCACTCCAGGGAACAGTAACTGGCTGAATCAAGGGCCTCGAAGAATTTGAAACTTACGCCATTAGTCAATCAAGTATGATTGAATGCATAACCTCTCAGAGAATACCAGGATAGCAAGACAAATAAACAGATCTATGTGTCACCTGATTCTTAAAAGAATTTCATGAATGAAGTATTGTGCTCTTCGCTGTGTAAAAGCAAAAGATTCACACTTCTTTCATTTCTATTCCTTCTTGAGAAAAATAAAATTTCTCAGATACATTATTCCTGGTTTTAGAAATTTATTTGGAGAGTTGTACTTCTGTGAATGTTACTTTTTTTGGCATTATAGAGATCACAGTGGAAATGCAATCATCACACTGGTAACTTATTTACGTGAAGGGCAGATTCCTTGATTTGGCTAATCCTACCAACAATGTTAAAGAATTATGGATGCCAAACTGGAAATTGCTAAAAGTAATTTTCTTTAATTGTGTTCATAAATATACAGTTAATAAAGGTGGTGGATTACATCCAATTTTTTCTCTAGCACTCATCATTTTCAAAGGATGGCTTAACTTGTTGAATCTTGACTTGATCTTTAAAGGGAAGTCAAATTTTCAGTATCTTCCTGAGGGGAAGGAAAAAAGATGGCTGATAAATTTCAAAGCGATTAATTATGATCAATACCTATAGTTCTTAACAAGGGGTGATGCTGAGCAGCACTTCATGGTGAGCTCTGGGAGATCTGGAGTACAAGTAGGAGAGCTACAGACTGCAGGAGAGGACATGCATTTTTTGTTTTTTATTTAGGAATGTGATGTGCTTTAGCACTCACTCCAGGGACTGGGACAGGAGCATCCTGTTAAATCTTTGGAGAGAAGAACAGTAGTAGCATTGGATTTTTGAACTCAAGTGGTAATTGCACGTAGGGTAGCTGACTGTCTTGGAAAGAGCACTATTATAAGTAGTGTAGAACCCATCAGAGTCAGGGGAAATGTCATTAATTGCCTTTTGCAATTCATTTTACTGAGGTGGAAGGAGAGGCTGTAGAGGAGACAGAGGAGGAGGAGTCACAGGTTCTAACTTCTTTCAGTTTCAGTGGGAGTTAAGTTGCTAAACACCTTTATGAATCAAGTCCTGATTTACCCAAGGTAATTTGGGAATTAAAGTAGAACAAAAGTAAAAGCTGATTTCCTTAGCTCTAGTCTTGGAGTCTCTTTGCTGTAATACAATCCTTTCTGTCCTTTTCTTATGCTCCTGGTGCACGAGGATTTCTGTCATTCTCAGGAATGGAAAGTGAAGAAACCTCTGTGTACATTACAGGTATTGCTGAGGCAGCTGGGTTAGCTCTGTGTGCTTGTAGATACTGAGGAGTCTAAATGTATGCATTTCTCACTTAATTCAATGCAAGTGGAGGTCATTAGACCTTTTGTAGATTTTTATAGTCAGCATTTTTTGTATCAGCTTTGAGCATGTTGTCTTTCTCCAGAAAGTAGTTAAATGCAGTTAAATAAAGGGTTACCCGTAGTTTTCGTGTAGAATATGAATGAAAACAGCAGTAACTAGGAGTCTAGCCTTGTGGACTAATGACTGTGAGAGTAGCTTATTAAGTGGAGAGCAATTGTGATCAATTAATTGACTTAACTATGTTTCTGTGGTTGTGTACCAGAACTTGAAGTTTAGTAGGTTGTTTAGATATTTTTTTTCTCCTGTTCCAGGTACTAATTTCTTGAGATTTCAATATGAGCAATTTCTTTTTAAAATATTTCTTTAAAGTTATGTTTTCTTGAGCTGCAGCATCTTTCTCTCAACCAATCTTTGTAGATGTGCAACGCTTTAAGACCAAAATGCCTGATACACCTTTACACTTATCATCTCTTTGTTTTATGTTGCAGCCAACAGTTTTCACATTACTGCCTATTTTATGAAGAGATGGGTTAATCTCCGTTGTGCTGTAGGGGAACGTTATCGTGGTAAGAAATAATTTTCTAATAATATTAGAATTTTGTTCAAAATGGAGGAAAAAAAAAAAAGGATGCAAACTAATAGTTGTTAAATTTTGGTCTGCTTAATCAAGATCTGTTTGAGAGCTTTTTTTTTTTTTTTTTCTTGAGTGGATGTTTGCTGAAAAATGAGAAGTGTTTCTTACCATATGATGGATTTTTTAACTTAATTTTAAATTTTTGTATACCTTGCCCCCAGGGTAATCAGCTAAACCACACCAAATTCTGTAAGTTGATGAGACTCAGCATTTTACTGAGTCTCTGCAGGGTGAATCAACCAGAGGTTGCAGTATGAATCACTTCATTATTGCTTGAGTGTCTTGTGACATCAACTGTGTAGTACAAGTGTATGCAAGAAAAAGCTTTCGTTCGGCTCAGTGCTATAAAACCTTAACGTAGGTGATGTCATTGCACCAGATCCTTTTTCATGTCTTCTCAAGCCAAGATGCTCTGTAAGGAAGTGATATCAATCCTGTCCTGCCAACAGCAATAAAGAGGAGCTGTAATGATCACTGCCCTTTGTGTTGAGCTTTTTGTATTAAATAAAATAAAAGTAAAATAAATTATTCAGGTTCCTTTAAAATATTGACTACTTGAATGGATATTTTAAGGTATTTCTTATTTTTATAGGAATCTATTGGATTCATCAGTGTTTAAAACTCTTCAAATACCAACTGTTTTTAATCCATTGCAGTGTTGATTTTAAATGTTTCATCAAACTTGTTCCCCCTGTCTCCTGGAACAATAGATTGTGCACTAGTGTCTCAGCATGGCGTTGTTTTCTGTATATTAAAATTCAGGCCTTTTTAAAGTGTCAATCAAACATCATTGTGCCTAAAGATACTTTCATTTTGTTAACCAGCAAGTGAGATTGTCATAAAATACGACAATAAAAGTTGCTAACTGGAATGAACTTGCTGTACTCATGCTGCTAAAAAAGAAAGGCTTTGATTCTGAAGTCAGAAGTTTCTTCTACACAAAGTTTCTAGCAAGAGAGGAGCTTCAGTCTGCTGGGTTTCACTGTCAGTAATTACCAGAATAATACATAGCCTCACAAAATAATTTGATACCAATGTCTCTTTTCTGTAAGATACATCTATAGTTTCACAAACAAAAAATGGACATTGGGCCTAACAGAAAAAGAATCTTGCAATGTAAATGGTGTCTCAGTATCCAAAGTAAACTTTACAAAGTGATGATTATTGGAACCACACACAGCAAATTCAGTCCTTGCAATAGTTGTCCAGCTTTTCCTGTGTATCTCATTTGGAAGCGGTCTGTGTCAGTTTGAAAGCCATTGTACAAGAACTTTGGGGGTGTCTTTTCACATCTTGAGGATACAAGCAAAGAAACAGCAGCCTGCATACATTAGGCACAGCATGAATATTGCCTTGGAAACAGTTTTGCCTACAGAGCTGGTATTTCTGAAAGGCTCATACTCTTTATCCAGTTACAGTAGCTTAACAAGTAGTTTTGCCAACAAAGATGCATCTGAAGTCTCTGTGTACACTTTTGCAACCAAAGGCAAGTACAAGGTAATCAGTTTTAACACCCCCATCTTTCATAGTAATTACTCTAGCAAAGCCAGTGCTGGTAAGCACTTGGAATGGTTTGTCAGATACTGTTGGACACGTGCTGGTGGTGAAGGAGCACTGCCTTCTAGAGAGGCAGTTGCCCCCATGAATGACCCGCACTGGTGAATTATGTACATCCTGCGTATACTCAGCTCATCATGTGGAGATATTCTACCAGAATCTCTGAGGTCGACCTCCCGGGTATCCTTCTGCACGCTGTGTCTTCCTGTCCCAGAAAATAGCATGTTGTGACTTGTTTCTGAAGTACAGCAAACTTTAAAATCTAGTAATTGTCTTAAGAAAGAAAGGGAGGAAAAAATCAGGTGAAAATATGAAGGTGTTAATCTGGAAATTACCGGCTATGTCAAATAAAGTATCCAACTTTTCTCTTTGCATAGCATTTCTAGGGGCTGAATAAAGCTATGCTTGGTCTGTTCTAATCTGAGAACCCTTCCATTTTCAATCCGCAACTTGGGTGTGTTCACAACAAACCATGTGATCTTGAGTAAAATATGTAATTCAGTAACAGTTAACTGATTTATTTAGTGACTATAAAATCACTGTAGTCAGTGTTGGAAACACTTGGTCTTACGATGAGTTTTTAGATCAAGAACTGATTGAGTATGTTGTGCTGTATTACAAACACAATTTGTAACTTTTGCTATGAAAAGACTAATCACCAGAACAGCACAAAATAAATCATTGTGAAGTGGTTTTTCTCTTGGTTCTGTCTAGTATAGTTGTTCAGAAGTGTGGTTGGGCTAATTTGTAGCTGTGACTGTCGTCTTGGGAACTAAACTGACTTATTGATTTTATTTTTAATGATTAAAAAAGCAAAAAAATGAGTGATGTGACCTTGAAAAGAAGCAAGCAAGCAGTGGAGTGCAGGAAGTGAGTTAGTGCGCCATTTACACCGTCTTTTCTTTACAAAAATAAAATGCATACATGTCAGAATATCAGTTTAATTTTTACAATCTTCTTTTCAATTCTTTTTGCACAGAGCTACGTGTGTTTCCAGACAAATTTGTAGTTTGTGTCAGTAAACTTGAATTTAATCCAAGTGCTTGGACATGTGAAGAGGGTGCATTGGTATGTACAAAACTATTCTATATTTTTTCTGGTTTGTTTTACAGTGGTAAGATGAATGTTTATATATAGTTGTAATTATTTGCGTATTTGTGAACGTTATCTTGGAACCAAAATATCCCATTAACAACTGGTTCAGAGTATTCAAAAGGACATTCTGAAGTAACTGTCTGAAGCAGACAAGAATGGGGATTTCTGGAAGCTCAGCATTTGCTGAGTCGCATAAGGCACCTTGTTTTACGGATCTCTTTTTTCCTTTGTATTTTGTCCTTGTAATACTTTCCAAGATTATAATGGTCAGTTTCTAATGTCAGTGGCTTTCTTGTATGTTTTCTTAGCACTTGTTCTGCAAAACAACTCAAATGGATCAGTGCTAGCCCTGCTGGGAAAAAAAAATTCCCCAAGCATTTAGGGAGAAAAAGGCACTGGTGTGTAGTTAAATACCATAAACAATTCTGCTTAAATATTTCATCTTGAAGGCTTTATCAGGGTCAAAGGCTTATGAATTTTATGCTGCAGTTAACTGCTGATTGTCTCAGGAGTGTTCACATTGACCCAGGTGGCCTGCTATGTGGCAGGCAGTCTCTTCTGTGCTCACAATAAGTCAGCATTACGTGCTGAGCTCTATGTATGTTTTATTAGTTGCTGTTAGATATGTTAAAATATACTTGACATCTTAAAAAAATAAAATCTAAACATTGTACTTAGTATTTTTTTTCATATCAAGCAGATTTGTATTTGTTTTACTAAATGCATATTACCTTGATTCTTAAACTGGTAAATATCATTAGAAGATGAAGGATCAAGGAAGTGTTTTGCTCTTTCACAGAAAAAAAAAATAATAACTTTAGAAGGATTTTGCTGTTTTGGAAAGTTATTACTTTCTCAGTATCATCTTGAAAAACTATTTAGATACTTTAAGTAGAAAATCCTGTCTTAGCATTTTGAGTAAGAAATAATTATTTCTTTCTTGTTTAAGTAACTCTTACGAGATATCAAGTTCTCTTCTTTAGTATGTGTATTTTGTTTTGTTTTTCTTTCCATAAAATAACAGGTTAAAGGTTTTTTTTAGTTTACTTCATATGACTCTGTGTAGTAAGAAGGTAAATGAAAAATAAAACAATATGGACTTCAGCTTGACTATTTGAAAATTCCATCTGATCTATGGAAACTCCTAGTTGTTTAAAAAGGGATTTAAAACATTTTTGTGATTAAAAACAACAACAATGAAAGAACAAACAAAAATCTCTATGGGATCATATGCCAAACAATAATAAAGCCTTGGGAGTTTGCTTTACTTACAGATGCAAGAGGTGCACACGGAGCTGGCTGGCATGGTCTGTGTGGTGTGTTGGTAGGAGAGAATAAGATAAAGCTATCCGTAAGCCATTATCCCTGATCTGAAGAACTAACAAAAAGGGAACACACCCCCAGCAAATGTCTTTGAATCATTTTAACTCTTGTCATACTAACTTGAAGGACCCACTGCAGACTGTTTTGTTGACTCGATACTCCTACAGCATATGTTAATACCAGGTTTGTCCTAGACTACAGTTCAGTGCTTTGCCAAACTGGGAGGGTGTTTGGTTGCCACTGAGGGATAATTTCAGGTTTTTGTCACTCCAGAAGCAAAGATCTGCACTGTGTGTGTGCAATTTAGCCCTGAGTGTGCTTGAACTCCAAAGTAGACTGTAAAAGACCACCCAGAAGACCTTTCTGCTGATAGACTCCAGTGTATTCTGTCATGGGCTAAAAATGAGGCATATGTTTTGTTTTCCTCTGTATGTTGTTTGGGTTTGAATCATTTCATAATGTTGTATTTGAGTTCTTTAAAATGTTTAATCATCTTACACCCTTGGTTTGGGGGTCTATCTGTGTTTTATAAAAGCAGTGGACTCTGTGTTAATGGAGACTTTTCCACATTTCAGTGTTGCTTATTGTCATTGCGATTGACTTAGTCAAGGCATAACAATTTTTGTTTTTGTTTTACAACTACTTTTATGCAGTTTCATGGTTTGGATCTTTCCTGAGCTCTGTCAAGACAAGTCAGGCTCAATGCCTTCCTTTCCAATTACTTTGAACCAACTTTATGTCAGCCTGATACGTATTTCTCTCACTTATTGCAACTCTTTTTTCATCTATCTTCAGCACTTTGTCCTTTGCCTTTTCACTGTCTTTTAAGCTATTTTGTTTCTCCTGGAATAGAGAGTGATTAAATCAAGAGTGCTGGGAGTTGTAGCCAGAAATATATATATATATATATATATATATATATATTCTACATCTTGAGAAAGTTCATAATTAGATTGCTTTTGAGATACTTGCAAGCACAAGCCTTAGCATCGATTTCTGAGAAAAGCAATTTGAAGCCTTCTGTGATGCATCCTGTAAGACCAAGAAAAAGGTGGCTTAGGCAGTCTCTGTCAAATTAGCTAAAGCAGTTTAAATTAACTGAAGATTTGAGAGCACTTCTAAGGAGCACAGTTAAAATAAAGAAAATCTATTGATATTTAATTTCCTACTTTCTAAAATCTGTTTAGAAATGGGTGTTCCTCTGGTCATATCTAAGAAACAGGCTGCAGGCAGCAGTTATCATTTTGGAAGAAGGGAAATGTTGTTTAAAGCAACAGAGCAAGTTATTGAAAATACATAAGCAAATTGGAAGTCTTAAGGAAAAGATGGAAGAATAGCCGGGCTGATTAATGCTAACTATAAACATAAAGCCATTGTTTCCTGTTTTGCAAAACTATGTTTGTAATCTTGAATAGTTTTATCTTGAAAAAGAAGACAGCTTTGGGAACGTGGAAAAAGAGGAAACCCAAGGAAATAAAAGAGCTCTAGAGAGATTAGTCATCTGTGTAAAAATGACGACATTTTCATGATTATTATGTAGAGAGCTAAAATGGAAAATTGGAAGTAGGTTATCTGAAGAAACAGTGGAAATGGAAATGGGTGGAAGGCTTATTGGAGGCTTGTGAGCATTTGAAAATGGGCTAACAATGGAGTATTCATTGATAACCACATCAGCTTTATACTGGAATCTATGAGAGGAAGCAGTTGTAGGGAAAGCATGACGGAGGTTAAGCTAATGACGGAAATTTGAAATTATTATTCATATGAAATCAGAAAATAAAGTGGATAGTAGGAGATCCTGGTTTGATTAAAAAGATCTCAAGGTTTCCACTGACCCTTGTTAAGTTGCAAAGAAAATTATAGAAAAATGAAAACTGTTTTCTGAACAAAATATTCATCTTAAAAATAAAACAAAAAAATAGGTACAGTAGGAGAAGAAAAATGCTAAAGGTATGCCCTGTGCTTTATAAATCTTCGAGTAAAATAAAAACAACCCATTTCATCATCTACATGCATGTCTGATTTTATGAATTGTCATTGTGACATACTTTATGCGCATTACAGAATTTTCTTTTATTAAAACTAGTATTACGAGAGTGCAGGTGACATAATTTGAGTGGATTTTGATTATGCTGGAAAGAGGCTTCTAGTCCTCTCATGAAAACATGTACTCTTAGCTGTAATTAACATGAAACTTAATATTAGAGTATGCACTGCTGCAATGGTGTGACTGTTGGAACACAGAATGAAAAGGAAACCCTTTTTTCAGGCAGGAGCAATTTGCAATCTTTAGTAGAAAATTTTATGTGGAATCTATCTTAAATACTTTAAAGATACTTTTATTGTTAAGTGATATCAGATTGAGTTGGGGAAGAAGGAAATGCTGTGAAATACAGTTGTGCACATTGTTATGTATAAAGTCCTAACCTTGGCCTGAAACTGCATGTGTATCTATGATATCAGAGTTAAACTGCTATAGCGATGGGTTATGACCAAAAAGTCAGTCCATATTCCCTCCAGTTCCAGCTGCATATCCCTTTCCTTTCTGGTTACAGTGGACCAACCAAATGATTCTTTAGTAGAGGATGAATTAGTTCCTTGAGTTGATCTAGCAGAATATGACACATTTGCAAAGTCTCTTTTTTTTTTTCTTTTAATTGGAGGATTAGTTTCCCATCACATCAGTTTACTGAACCAATTCTTCCTATAACCACAGAGTTTCTGATGGCGACACAAAGAGACAAAGAAGAGAGCAGGATCACCCCTTTAGTTAGGAGCTAATAGCTACCTTTGTTTGCAGCTAACATACAAAATGCATGTAATATTAAGCTTTGTTGTAATACTTGCTGTGTTCTTCAGTTTCATTATCCTGTCTTAAATTTCATAAAATGTAGTTTTCATTTGTTTTCATATAACATAACAGTTATTAGAGGAAATGTATATAGAGGAAAATAACATTACACTGTAGTTTGGTTGTATGAAGGGTATTTGCTGCTTTTAAATGGCAGGGAAGGGAAAATGCAAACTAGCAAACAATATCCGCATACCACATAGTGGAACAGCTTAAGATTTGCTTTTCTCTGATTTTCCACTTTTGACACTTCCAGATTTTGTCACTTTTTTATTCTCATCCTTCATGTTCAGCTCGAGCTGATGCTGAAACAGCATCCCTCCTGCTTTCTCTTCCTTTCTCTGAGCCCTGCATTCTTGTCCTTAGCATCTGTCAGTATTGGCACGTGTGGAGAGCTGAAGTAGTTCACTGATTCCTCTGAAAACAAAGGTTTTTGTTTGTTTGTTTGTTTGTTTTTTTTTTTGTTTGTTGTTTGTTTTTTGCATGGTTAGCTTTCAGCTGGATAGCTTTGGTGGCCAGGCTCTCACCATGTGGCTGCATAAACGCTGCTGTCAATGCAGAGGCTTGGTATGGACCGTGTGTTGGGCAAGGATGAGACTGCCCTTTCAATGTCAGTGTAGCTTTAAATTATCTTGAATTGTAGGACTGCTCTTTCAGAGAATTTACATCACAAAGTAATGATACTGACATTTTTTACTTGGTCATAAAGAAGAAAGCTACGGCAGTTTGAAAATATTCCCTTTTTCCCAGCTGTCTGCCTTTTCTCCTTGGAGATTACCACTCCTATTACAGTTTTCCAAAAGGTCTCTGTACTTGAACCTGAACCTCATCTTGCCACGTATCAGTCCTAGGGATTCCTGCAAACCAAACTTTGCTGGGTTTTAATCTAACTGGGAGCAGGAACAGCTGGGCGTGCGTGTGCGCGCTCCCTTCTTCCAGCCCTGCTGTGGGGGCAGGAAACTCCTGCAAAAGGGGAGGGAGGATACCTGAGGGTGGCAGTGCTGGAGGTTGCCTCAG
Organism: Oxyura jamaicensis; assembly: GCF_011077185.1. Lineage (NCBI taxonomy): Eukaryota > Metazoa > Chordata > Aves > Anseriformes > Anatidae > Oxyura > Oxyura jamaicensis. The sequence goes on from NC_048895.1 coordinate 6,420,561, forward strand.
TGAGATTTGTCTGAGCTTGTCCTGGTTTCTTCGTGTAGCTTACAAACTGACTGATTTATTTTCTGCATGGCGAAAATAGAATAGCTGTCAGCTGTTTAATATTCCAGAGAAGTGGACAAATGATGAAATGAAATTTGACACGGTTATTTCAATTAGTTAAGGCTAGAGAAGACTTTGGAGAATATCAGAAAACCCTCGTAGAGATGAGTAAAGGGCGTTGGGACTGTAAATGAAAATCTGTCGATAAATGCAAAGTACTTTTGCTGAAAAGAGCAATTACAGCATTCGTGCGTATAGTTGAATAAGCTAAGATCTCTGGAAAAAGGCCAAGATACTGCTACAAGGAACTGACTTTAAAATCTTTGTTCAGTAGCATTATTTATCTGAAAAGGAGGCAGAATTTGAATGTATATAAGAAATTAAATAAAAAATAATACTTGAATCGTCATAATGCCAGTAAGCGAGTTGAATACCTCTTCATTGGAATGTTATGTACCTCTGTGCAAAATACGGATGAAGGACAGTTGTAGTACAGAGGGTCCTATAACTTGAGTATAAATGATTAAGCATAAAATGATTTCCATATGAAGCAATCTTCAAAAAGGAGGGACAAATTGAGTAAGCTTTTACTGATTTTAGTAGTTGCTTTTTAGAAGAGTAATGCAGTTGATTTAAATGTAACTACTTAACAGTGTTCACAAGAGCTCATTTGTCAAAGCCTTGTGGTTATTTAAGATATTATCATCTGTCATCATCCTTTCACCTCCCTCATTTTGCTCTCCCCTCGTGCTCTTGCTGTCCCAGTTTATCCTGGTGATTAATACGGATTTGAGCTCAGATTCTAGACTTTTCACTGAATTATGTTCTTTGCTCCCGGCAAACTTGGAGAGGATGTGCACCTCCAACAAAGGTGCGGGGTGGAAAGCTGGCATTGATAATGTTTAAAGCTACAGTGAGCTAAAGGTTTTATTTAGTCCCTGTGCATCTATGAGATTTTGATGACTAGTACTGAATAAAATCTAACTGACTTTAGCTTTAGATAATAATTCTCTGTATTCCTGTTGTGCAAAGAATATGCCTGATTGCTCTTCTTGTTTTAAAGAGCAATTTGTTCCTCAACTTCTGACAGAAAACTAATAGAGCTAATAGGAATTGTATAGCTTGGCTGAAACGTAAGCTGAAACATACGATGGTAAAGCTCATGGAAATGTACAGATCGGTTGGGTCATTCACACCCAAGCCTCACACAGGCATTTCTGATGCGTATTTTTGCACATCTCATTGTGTACAAGTTTCTATTTTGTTGTAATAGTGGCTATAACCTGACTGAGTTTGGAAATGAATGTCTTGATACAGAATGCATTTTGTTTTTATTTCCTCATATTGCATCATTAATCCCTAACAGAAATCTTAACAGGTTGTTCTGTCATTGCAGGAACTTAACAAAGCAGCTTTCTTTGGTATTTATTCTCAGTCATCTTTTGCCTTATGCCAGTCATCAGCTTTCACTATCATACCGCTGATTTCCTGGCATATTTCCTATGCCCCATCCACCTGAGTGACCCCAGTCCCTGCTCTGGTCTGCTGCAACAACTGAACCTCCCTCTGTGGAGAAATTTATAAGGGTTTAAAACATTAAAAAAAGGAAAGTTGTTTCCTGGTTTTCACTTTTCTTTAAACATGTAACAGCAGACTGGCTGAGGCCTTGGTGAGTCTGTCGTATTTGCATGAGATTGACCTGTAGGTTTAGAAATTATTTGGAAGGATTGAACCACGGTGTGAGCTCAGAAATCTTGGGGGATTGGAGGTACTGAGTGTTTTGTTCTGGAAACTGAGCTAAAACATCAGATAAATTGTTGAACAGAAATTCTTCCCTAGGCTGTGTGGTTCTGCCTATGTTACATATTTTGCTTGTATATAGCCAACAAGATCAAGAATATGTGATTCTTTCCGAGATCTCCTATGGTTCTTAAATGCTATTTTAATTGTATAAAGAGAACAGTTGTTTGATATAAGGTGTATTCTGTGTAGATTTTTTTTTGTAAAGAGCCTTACTTTTCCAAATACTCATGTAATGATTAGCAGTAGATTCCTTCTCTCATAGTTTTGTATGTTGAGAGATGGGCTCGAGTTCCATATAAAATTACTGTTGTCTTATTTTATTAAAATGGTCTTTAAAGTATAAAACATGTTTTGTATGTGTTCTTTTTCATAACTAGTAGAGGCAGAAACTTTAAAATTGACTGCAAAGGTTGGCTTGAGAGGCATGTTTTTAAAACATTGTTTTTCTTAAAAAAAAAAAAAAAAAAAAAAAAAAAAACCTTTTTCTTTAGTGTCCTTACAAGAGGTTATTTTCCTTGAAAAGCTATTGTCTTTTCCTCCTTCTTATCAGTGGACATTCTCTCTGAAGATAGAATCTGAGTCTTCTACCATCAGTGTATAAAATCACAGTGATTAATAGCTCAATTACTTAACATTAATTTTAACACTTTTTGCCTTCAAGCAAATACACAGAGAGTGTATCACGTGCTTCTGAGTATGTAAATAAATCATTTGTTTCGGGAGCACCTTCCGTGCCTTTAGAAAAAGCGTTATGGATGTTCTTGTGACCTGTATTACATGTGTCAAGTTTTAAACAGCTGCCCCTGTAACCTTGATTTTTTTAATATAGCATCACAGGTTTTTATGCCATTTGCAGCTTATTTTTATTTATTTTTATTGCAGGAATTTTTCTATTTTTTTCTGTTACCCAGCAAATGTTCAAATGAAAACCTAGATAACTCAGAATTTCCTAAGTTCAGAACAGTTTGGGATTTCTGCTATACACAAAATATCATTGCCCCCCCCGCCCCCCCCCCCAAAAAGACGACTTGAATAGCAAGAAGAGCAATAAGGAATTTTCCTCATAGAAGACACTTGCTCTAAACCACACCTTCAGGGTGTGGGGAGTTGCCAGGAGTGATGTATGAGAAACTCAGGTTAATACCTTGTCCTTTGGAAATTGGGCCAAATCTTGGACTAAATTGTGCAGACCATAGGGACTTGATGAATTAAAATGAATGTTGGTAGTAGGTAATGCAGACGGCTGATCTGGGCATTAGATTCTGCTTTCTGTGCTATGCTACTAGTAGGTTACACACTGGAGAGATGCCATTTTCTCTAGTTTCAACTTTTTCAAAAGAATGTATTTCAAAACCATCAGCATTCCTTAAAAGTACCTGCTTCAGATGGGGAATGAGTACTCCCACGTACAGTGTGGAAAGTCATCCTTGCTGTTTTTTCCTGCACCTTTCTGACGTATCGAACAGGACAGCTCGTTTTAAAATGTAGAGCAATATTCTGCAAGTCCAATCAAGGAATAGTATTTCAGGTTGAGAATGCTATCCATGTCTGTACTTGGGAAATTACTGTGAATGTTTTACAGTGGGGTAGGAGTTCATAAGTAGCATCTGTAGGACAGATCAGTTGCTACGCTGGAAACACTGAAAAATTTGTCACGCAGGAGTCACGAAATGAGATGTAATGGGAAAATTTTTCTTCGTGCAGGATAGGGCACAAGACTAGACCCAAAGTCCTGCCCTCGTCTGTTTTCTGTCAGATTATAGTACCTGTTCATTCTTCACTGACAAGCCTCCCCACCTGCTTAAGTAGCCCCTTTCTATTTACCAGAGTGCGGGGAGTCCTGTGTGACCTCTCTGATCTGATGGTCATCTGTTATAACCATTTAGCAACCTAAAGGTTAGCCTTTATGACTGAGCTCATGATGCTGCTAAAGTCACATTAAGAAATACCATGCGAATGCAAGCTCACATAAATCTCCCAAGAATAAGCATTTGTTTGATTTCTTTTACTAAATTTAATTTTATTCAGTGATGTGTGACTGGGATAATACTTTATACCCTTGCTTCATTAGCATTATTATATTCAGCCTGACACTAGGTACTGTCTCACTGCGTGTGCTGTATGAGGCCTCAATGGGGGCTGCTATATGGCGCTTTGATACTAAATATGATTTATGGGACTCATGGATGTTTTCTATTAAGTTTGTTTGATGAGCAAGTTGAGCCACATAGATAAGTGCAGCTCGGGAACAGTGTGGTTTGCTTCTTTTAACCAGACGTGAAATGTAATTATCCCATAGTGTTACTTGATTGGTACACAAGCATGTGCACTGTTACCTTTAGTGTAGTAGGAGATAACTGGAAAATATGAACCCTAACCAGAGGAGGGAAAGGGGGCGGCATTATTCAGTTTGAAAAAATTTTCTTTCAGCCCAACATCCTAAGCCCTTGACTGAAAAAATATTTGTATGAGCAGTATTGCCAGGCTGACTTGTGAAAAGCCAAACCTTTTAGTCTTCTTCAGGTTAGTTTTGAGGGTTCTTGACAAGTGCACGTCCATAAATAGTTACTTTGCAGGCGTTTACTGCTGTATTGCTAGACTGGGCTGTCCTGGAGAGAGCTGCAGGTGGTAGTCACCCCACTTTTGGATGTTTCTGAGGGTTTCTTTTTGATTTTGAGTTAGAGCCTAGATAGTAAAAGCATTCAATCTGATAAGCTTTCAAGTGAGTATATCATGTGCCTAGCAGTCAGATTTCGGTGCAGGTCTTAGGGGAGAATACTTCTTTTCCAGGCATCCCTTTGGATAAGGATCTTCCGAGGAGGTTTTGTGAGGTCAGTATTACGAACAGGTAGGGTAGGAAGTCTTTGTAAGCTTCATTTCTGCAGGCCCTTCTTTGCTGAGTTTTAGTGACAAAAAGGAGAGAGCTTACCCTAGGATTTGAAGAGCACGGATTTCTAATAGAACTTGGCAGTTCAAGGGCCAAGGAAGCATTTTAATCTTTTGTGCCCACCCAGTCTCTGTACAAATGTAAATATGTCTGTCTTTAACAATTTGCCAAGAAATGTGGTTTTAATTTGTTCACAGCAATCCCACTCCCTGCAGCTCTTTCAGAGTCAAGTCACAAGTCTGGCGGTGCTTTGACGTTTTTCTCTGTCATGGTGTCATTGTTTATATGATGTCTGCTTCTGCTGTCCTCCTTTTTATGCCTGGAATATTTTTCTTTAATTATTTCACTGCCTAAAAGGAATTTGGGATTACTAGACAGGATGAGAGCAGATTAGCTTTTTTTCTTTCTTTAACAAGTTCTGGAGTTCCCATAGGAAATAAATCGTATTCCTAGAACAGACAGGGTTTTTTATTTTTTTTTTTAATTAACTAAAATTATTAAGTCTAATAAAGAAAATAAAGGAAGTATCACCAGTAATGGCTGAGTGTCTTAGTAGTATATGGAGTGCCCATTGTTGTTATTTATGACTCTCTTTGCCTTCTATTGTGGACTTACTCCAGCCTTAGGGAGTTTACATCACTCCTAATAGCAAAAGGCTCTCTGGTTCCCACAGAGTCTTTCAAAGACTGACTCATATGCCTTATGTTAATTGTTCAGCTCTCAAAATACAGCATTTACAGGGTGTGGTTCCAAGGGGAAAATCTACTGTACTTAGAGGGCATGTTCAGAAGTGTTTCACATATAAATCATTTTTATTTTTTAATGCCTTAACCCTTTTCTGTCTCTACATGATGCGATAAGTTATTGGAAAACAAAATAAAAGTTTGACGACAGCGTTGTAAGGGAATGTGTTTGCCCTTCAGTTCTGGCCCATTAACTTCCAGTGTGACTCAGCTCAGAAGAGAAATGGCTGTGTTGTCTTCGCCCCTCTCTGGGGTCTGCTCTTCGCACGCTGCAGTGACTGCACATTCCAGGCAATGACCATTCCCTGCTCATACGGGGATCCGAGTTAGAATTGAGTTCCTGCCTACCTGCAGTTGTAAGGATGTGTGGACGGGAACTGTCCACAACCCTCCTCTCTCTGTCGGCACATGGGATTTTGTACAAAGTGCTGCTTTCCACCCATTGTTTACCACATCTAGAAGAATCACCTCTGTGGACCAGTGATCCTCTCACAGTCTGCCTCGCTGAGGTTTTCAGCTGAGGACTGAAGCAGCTGTAATGTAATTAGCTTTCCCAGTTACGATAAATCACAACAAGGGAAGTTCAAATGCTTCTGCATGTACTTCTCCGGCTAAGTAAGAGTGCTCTCCGACTGCTGCGGTGCAGAATTATTGTGCAAGATCCTTCACTCTGAGCAGTGAACATTACTGGAAATCAGAGTAGTTTCTACAGACTTTAGAGTCTGTGCCTTCTAAAATTAACAAAGCTCATTAGTATCTCAATATTCCCTTTTTTAATAGTTTGCAAAATACAAAGATATTGTAAGTCAAATGAGGGGCATCCATGTCTCTAGCAAGAATAGAAGCAGCAATTTATCCTTCAGATTAAACTAGTTAGGCTTGATTTTTGAGGTTGAAATCACATCGCATGTATGTCCCGTATGTTTTGTGCCTACTGTAAACACGTGTTGCAGCATTAGTGCACAGAACTTCATGCCTCTGTTAATGCACACAAAAAGATTTGCACAACTTGCCACTGAAACGAAGGCTCAGAACAGCTGTAGTTTTTTAAACAGTCAAAATGGCCCTTTTTCTTTGCCTGATTGCCCTCTTTCTGCTTACAAAACAGGAAGCTGATTGCACTGATTTATTCTTCTGGAATAGAGGTGGGATCCCCCCCCCCTTCCATAAAACTTAAATAAAATAAAATGGGCAGGGCTTAATCCCATGTAAGTGACAGGTTCCTGAGCGGTGTTCCAGGCAGCAGTCGTGTACATGCTTTGGCCTTGTGCCTCTGCTGTCCCTCTGTGCTTCAGTCCTTTCATACCGCCTGGCTCCACTGCGCTAGGTTCACAGTGCGCATTGGGACGGCATAAATACAAGCACTCCCTACATTTGATGAGCCCCAGGCAGAAGCTGCATTATTCAGGCTGATGAAGAAAAATGCTATCAAAGAAAAGGAGACGCACAAAGCCTCTTCTCTTCTTGACTTTGCCACGTGTTTTTTTTCCTCCTTTCCCTAGCCTCAGAGATGATACTTTTTTGAAGTATGCAGTTGTTAATAGTGAAGTCAGCAAATGGCCCTTCCCTCATTGAGATTGTTTCATTGTGAAAGGAAATGCGCACAGCTTGAAGAGACAGCATTTTCGTTCCCTCCCTCTTGCCTCAATCTCATATTATATAAAACTATGGTACTGCTGTTAGCTGAGACCAGAAAGAATTCCCCTGTTGTCCTGTAGTAGCCAACCACTACAAGCTGTGAGCATTTGAATGTTAGTATTAAAAGTTTTAACCCTTGCTTTCTTAAATGAGCAAGTAATACTCTGTATATTTTCTGTAAGTATGGAAAATTATGGGAATTCTTCTGAGAATAAGTGTATAGACCACTGCGCCAGTCAGTCTCTTCAGAAAAAAAACCTGACAAACATGCTCCTGTCTGTAACAGAGATTCCTGGCATTTGTCACAGTTTGAGCCACAAAGATGTCAAATATTTGCCAACAGTTTCCTCAGATGGTTTGGAAAGCTACATCCTTTACATTGCAGTCTTGTTTGTTTGCGGTACATTTTAGCATATGAAATATGTTTGCTGGGAATCTGAAAAGGGAGTGAACCGACTAGACTCCCAAATATTAAAATATTAAAAATAATTCTGTACTTAGCCATTTCTCTTAGACTGCTTGGATCAAAATAATAAAGAACATCTGTAAGTCTTAGTATTAGAAATGGAGCTTAATGTTGAATAATCATAGCTTGATGTGTCATGTTTTAAACCTGTGTTTTCTTTTGGATCAGAAAGAAGAAGTTTCCAGTGGGACATCTGAATATTTTACTGAATCTGCTGAGAACAGAAAGCTTAAGATTAGTCTGAACGAGCAGATAAAGCAAGACATCTTGAGAGAAATGTATGTCACAATTGTTTCTAAGCTGTTACATTTATAATCTGATAAAATTTGGGTAAATAGAGTCTAGCCTATGGGATAAAATGTCAAATAGCATGAACTCCTCTGTAAAATATTATTTGAGATTATTAAGAGACTACTCCTCTAGTCTGAATAAGCACATAAAATGATCTTTGTTATTTTGTACAGCATGAAAAAAGCTATTACAACCCACATAGATATCTCACATAGCATGTGACAGAACCAAAACAGGGTGTTTTTTTTTCTTGAAAGAAGCTCTGAGCCAAAATAAATAAGTGATGTTTGAATCGGGTGAAAAACACTTGCAAATATATTTTTTGTTCATTTTGAGAGTCTGCAGCATACCACAATATTAGTCTGTATCTTTGGACACAGCTGAAGAGTGTCATGCACATGTGGTGTAGTGGATGGGGAGGGTGTAAGGGTCAGCTGAATGTTCTGCTGGTCCTCTGCTGTACCAGGATGCCATTGGTACTTGCACAAACTGCCAGTAGTTCCAAATGTTCAGTACATCAACTGTGGAATCAAGGAACTGCTGTGACCCCTGTCAACTTTTGTTTTAACCTGTGTTGTCTCATCTGTGATGTCTTTAGAGGGAAGATTAGATTTGCAGGTATGCCAGCTCTACCTATTTTGTAAGAGCTCCCTTTCCGTAAAGTTAAATACGTCAAGTGGGGAACTGCTTGGTGTCAGCAGACCAGCAGAAAGCAGACCCAGCATCAGAGGATCTATAGCACTATCTTTAGACTTGAAATCTTACATAGGCAGCTTCAGTACTTGTGCATAAAGTTAATCTCACTGCCTATGTGAAGTGTAGATTTGGAGGTAATGCTGCTGAGGAGTGTTTACATACTGACACTCCATCATGTCCCTTGTGATTCCCTTTTCGTGTATAGTTCCTTTCAGAATATCATCTGTGTGCATTACCTAAGTCCTTCCCAGATGAGCAGGCTTGATATTAGATGAGTAGTGGTTAACTTTAAAGTAATGCTTTGAAATGTCCTGGGAAAAATTCCAGAGGAACGTTTCTAAACTAGAGATTAGAAACTCACACAGACGCACACACTGCCTCTCCCCCTTGCCCCCCTCTATTCTTTAGATACACATTACGCATACGAATATATGGGAATGGTTTGAAATGATTTGGGCACTTATGAAATACTATTTTATCTAGCCAGTTTGGGAAGGAATTCAATATACTTATGCAGAGTTGACCTTTAACATTTGTAATGAATCCAGTTCTGCCTCTTGGAATAGAATGTGAACTCCATGGCTTAGTCATTAATAAGTAGGGTTCCCCTAGTGCAGTGGAAAATCAGATGGATAACACTTGATATTATCCACACTAGACAAACATTGCTGCTTGACAAGATGATAGAGGGGAATTTTTTCCATGTTCAGAAAGAGGAACCTTAGTGGTCTTTCAGAGTTTGTAAGAAGGGTAAATTGAGGCAGTGGAGATTCCTTTTTATTAAAAACAAAATCCCTTTATATTGCAGTGTGAAAAGGACAAAGAAAAGGAAAAGTAGCACAAGCAAACCCCAAACCAGCAAGGACTCCAAGAAAGTGGATTTTGGCGCAGTGGACTCACAGACAGAGAACAGAAAGAATGAGTGTCAAACTTCCACCAATCCTCAATCTGAAGTGAAATGTAGGAGTACAGGACAACTAAAGGATTGCATAAATACAGCTGAGAGCAACTTGGAGCTTCCTATTTTAGAGATGGAAAATAACGTTAATCAGAGACAGCCAGAGGATACTAGCAGCCAGCGAAAACCTCACTCTGTGGAGCAGTTGAAGTCAAGACTTCTAAGCAAGAACCCTCCTTGTAGCTATGAGTCAGCACTGCTAGATCCAAAACAAAATCAAAAAGTGACCAAAACACAGGCTCAACAAGGGAGTTGTGGTTCAGAAGAAAAGTTAGACCATTTCAAAAAAGCATCCTCTAAAGAGGCTGCTTTAATTCCTAGGAATACCGAAATGAGTAAATGGAATGATGGTTGTTCAGGTCTGTTCTTGGAGGAAAAGACCCCACTTAATTCCATGGTGTTTTCTGAACAAGACTTAACAAAGACTGTGTCTGATGAAGAGTCACTTACTTTGGGAAAAAACCTCTCCCAGCAACCTTCTGTGGGGCACAACATAGTGCAGACAAACCAAAATGAACCAGGCACAACCACCAAAGAATTACCTGCCATGCCTTCGTCATCTTGTTTAGAACTGCAGCCTGTGCCTTTGGAGAAGTCTACACAAAAAAGGAAAAAAGAGGGTGAAGATGGTCTCAGGAAGTTAAAACTACGAAGGCTTAAGAAGTCATAAAGCCTGAAATATTACCTCGGTGGCATGGAATGGACAGCCAGATTTGTGTTTGGAAAGCATATGTAAAAAGTAGGAAGCAATTCAAAATAATGAAAAGTAATCTTTAAAAAGTCCAAATTAGATAAACTTTTAAAGAAAAAATAGTTAACTAAACATCATAGCTATTTGGCACTGTAAGATAATTCTGTTATGTCTTTTGACATTAGACCCATAAATACTGTACAAATCAGATGTAATATTTATAAAAGGAAAAATCTCCTATAAAATATTTACTAAGCAGAATTTCAGATCTCTGCATGTTTTGGTACTATTAAAAAGTCCTGACAGCTGATGACAGTAAAAGTTAAAATCACTTTTGTAATCTGTTAACAGCTGCAGTTATCCTTTTTTTTTTTTTTTTGATGTTTCTAAACACATGGTTTATTTTAGTAAAAAATAATCCTTTTTCTGCATTAGGAAGTTTGTGGTTTATTCATGTGATCTTTACAACAGTAAGGCAAATTGAGGTTATTTCAAATAAATCTTTAACCAGATTTTAATATTGCTGCTAATTTAAGGGCCACTTTTCAGTGGGCTTTCCAAATAACTATAGTTTGTGCTTGGGCTGTGGATACGAGTGATCATGCATTCAGTGTTTGGAAAACTGAATATTACTTTCATGTGTGTAGTTACCTGGATTTGCAAACATTGCTGTTGGGGAAAGTTCATACATAAACATGCATACACTTCTTTATGCACTCAGGTTTCACAATCAAGCCTTGTTTGTGTGCAAGGACAACAGTCTGTGCTTTTCAGGTGTTAGCGATCTGAGTTATTTTTTATTTTAAGATACAAGTAATTTTTAATCGTACGGTGTTTTTTAATAATGCTTTTGTAAGTTGTATGCCGATGTGCTAAGGAACTGTAACGTCTTTTTGTTGTTTGTGTTTTTAAATGGTTAAAATAAAATTACAAGCAATTTCCTTTTGATCATTCTCTCAAAATCAATGTGAGCAAAGACGCTTTATATGAAGCAAATTTTGCAGAATTCTTACAGACATACACTTACTGTTGTGAGTAACTTTATTTAGTTTAATAGGAAGATTCACATCCATAAGCGTTAGAGTTGGTATGTAGCACACGTTAGAGAGTTGGCAACTCAGCAGTTGACAGCAAAACACTGTCAACTGAACAGCATCTTTTCTGCTATTAAAAAAAATCTGCTTTTGCTGTAAATGAAAAAGATTCTGCATGCCTGCTAGAAGACATTTTCTCTTTTGTCTTTCAGCCTGTTTGCAAGATGTTTCTTGTAATGCTTTGCAGTAAGATTGCTAATGCTTACCAATCTTCAGGCTCTGCAAAAAGGTCTTCCTAGTGAAAAGTGCAGTGAAGTCTCCAAATGAACCTGGGTTTGGAAGAAGAATAGCTTGAGGTATGTTTACTCTTGTCTTTTCTACAGGCTCAAGATACTTTGCTAGTAAGGGAGTAAAAAGCACCTTTTTAAAGGACTTAAAAGAGGTGTAAGGAAATCTAATGAATTTTCAAAAAAATAATAAGTAAAACAGTCATTTGATACTTTATATGAAAGTGTATGTTTTCTGGATGGTTTCTTTAAGTCCTTACAGTGCATAATTAATAAATAATACAAGCATATATTCTAGTTATTCATATGTAATTCCATTATTTCTACCTTGCTTTTCACCTGGATCCCTTTGAATTTTCCATGATGTTCTTGGTTGTAACAGAAACCTACAGGAGAGGTTTAGATGATTATGTGAGAACAGACACATGTTGAACTCACAAAATTACTTCAGTTACTCCTCGTTTTATTCTGCTTAGCAAAAAGATTCATGCTTGCTTTTCCAAATTGGCAAACCCACTGATTGTTCCTGTGACAATTGCTGACAGACTTGAGCAAGTATGCCCCAGATTAGTTCTCCTAACAGTTTTGGATTTTGAAGCTTCTATTCCTCTTGCCCCTCTGCTCTACAAAAGAATTTGATTCCAGTATTAGAGAAGAGAGCTTTTCTCTCACACATAGCTTGTATTATAGAATACCATTACTATTATTATTAGTTCAGTCTTATAATTACAAATTAGTTTTAATTTTAACAGAGCAACATATGCAGCCTTACAAATGGATGTCATCATATCTTTACAGGGAGCTTGGGTAGACAACATCATTATCTTTTAGGTAGCTGAGAGCATTTGATTTTGCATTTAGGATATTTTAGGATATTTTGTTATGGTACTTACAATGCTGTTTTACATAACCTTAGTGATAGCACGAAAACATTTTCCTTTTCAAACATTGATATTGTAACAATAAGAAATGTAGGGGTGGATTGGTTAAAGAGTTAGAGCCTACAGATTGTACAAGTGGACCTTTCAAGAGTGCATGGTTGCATCAATTGTAATTACTGGTTTGTTAGGATCCTAGGCTCTTCTGAAAGACCCACTGCTTTCTATATGTGTATTTTGAGCTTAATTACTTTGAAACGTTGTCTCTTGGATCCTTTCAGAAATGCAGTTATTCAGGGAAAAAGCTTTGAACTTACTGTTTTTTTCTGGACTATAGGTGGTGTTGCTGGTCAAAATTATTCTTTCTTTTTCTCCATATGGAAGCACTACTATTAAACTTTCCCATTTGTAAGCCTTATGGGTATTTTAAGTGACTGTGATAACTGAACTGTGTTGTCACCATATGCCTCTGTTATTTTTCTGCTTTAACCCCAAGGTTCTTCTCCTCAGTCTTTTTTTTTTTTTTTTTTTTTTTTTGTTTTGTTTTGTTTTTGTTTTGTTTTGTTTTGTTTTGTTTTGTTTTGTTTTGTTTTGTTTTTCTTCATCTACAATCCACCTGCATCCAGATCACTGACAGGTGTGTGGTCTGACATGCTCTGAAATTGCAAACCTGATTTCCAAGTCAGGCTTAGGAACAAAAGGAGAAAAAAAAAAAAAAAAAAAAAAAGCTGGAAAGTGAGACTGAGCAATGTAAAATTAGCAGTTTGCAAGTCTTGGCCCAGGCTTGCTATTACAAATTTGCTTCAGAGCAGCATTAGCATACCCTTCTATTAAAAGTTTTAAATATTTAAGGCTCTATTCCATTCTGAAACTTCCACCGAGGTGCAGACACAATCTCTTCTTTGGGTGGGGGGGTTGTTGTACGTTATGTTTGTTTTCTCATTTTCAGAGCTTCTTTGAACTCCTCTGAAATATGTGTAGATCTGAGGAACTGACTGGCTAAAGCTCTCAATGAAAATTTCACACTAAAAGATACAAATTTATCTGTTGTTACTGCTGCATATCTGCATTTCGATGTTACACTTGAATAATGCCATCAACACCTGTTTCTAACAAAAAAGGAAAATTTTAAGAACCCAAACTTTTCATTGCTACAGAAACTTTTGTCCAAGTGATGTGTTAGTTATTCTCCCTGAGGCATTTATTTTGGCAGTGTGAACTTCCTTCCCTCTCACAACTCTGCATGAGTGTCACATTCTTTGAGTTTTAATTGACATTTTTGTATCATTATCTCATTGGTTTTTGAATGGATAATTATTATTTGTTTTAAGGAAAAAGATGGAGGATATTTTTTGTTTGCATTGAAAACTAATTGAAATAAGAATGAGGTAAAATGTAAATAGAATATCCCAGATTGTTCATGTTATAGTTATCTCCTTGCTTATATCAGTACCTCATAAAACATTTCCTATTGTATTAAAACACTCCAATGCAAGCTTGAGCAAACAGAGTTAATAGTATCAGGAGTCTTTGAGCCAGCAGTGGGAAGTGTGGGTTGGCCTCAGAAATTAGCTGTAATAAAAGGCACTCCTCACTTTACTTTCTGCTTTTTTCTTCTCTAATAAGCATCAACTAGCATCCAAAAATCTCTGTGAATGAGAAGATGGGGATGGGGAAGAGCAGCATATCGAACCTTTCATCAAAGGGATGTCAAAGCATTCTGCAGCTGAACCTGGGAGGGATATGAATATGTTTATTTTGACAGTTGGAGCAGCACTGAGAGTAAGCAATTTCTTCAAGGTAAAGCACGTTGGGTAAGGAACTCGTGCTGCAAATTCTTTCATCAACTTGTTCAACAGTCTTTGAACAATTCTCTCCCTCCTTGTTCACTCTTTTATTCCAGATACTTAAAATGGATCCGGGTAGGACGTGACCTTATCCCTTCCACAGTGGCAATAAGGTGATGTTTTTAGATTGGGACTTTCTGTTTCTTTGTTTGGTAGTGGCTTATGCTAAGAAATTGTAAAATAGTTGTTAAAATGATGTAGAGTCCCAGGGCATTCCAGCTATGACCCAGAAATTGTCCAGAGAATTAACCTCCACCATCCTGCCTCCTTTACTATACATTGCAATTATTCTAGAGTTGGGAATTGGCTCCTGTGGGAGCTGCCAGTGCACTGTTTGTGAATGAGAATTTCACTGATTTGTTCCCATTTTGTCAGTTAGATCACAGAATCATACAATCATATAATATCCCGAGTTGGAAGGGACCCATAAGGATCATCCAGTCCAACTCCTCACACCACACAGGTCTACCCAAAAGTTTAGACTATGTGATTAAGTGCACAGTCCAATCTCTTCTTGAATTCAGACAGGCTCAGTGCAGTGACTACACTGGGGAGCCTATTCCAACGCGCAGCCACCCTGTCGGTGAAGAACCTCTTCCTGATGTCTAGTCTAAACCTCCCGTGCCTCAGCTTGACACCATTCCCATGCGTCCTATCACTGGTGTTTATGGAGAATAGGTCACCTGCCTCTCCACTCTCCCTTGCAAGGAAGTTGTAGACCGTGATGAGGTCTCCCCTCAGCCTACTCCAGGCTGAACAGGCCCAGTGACCTCAGCCGCTCCTCATGTTTTCCTCTCCAGGCCTTTCACCATCTTCGTCGGCCTCCTCTGGACACTCTCCAACAGTTTCATGTCCTTTTTGTACTGTGGTGCCCAGAACTGCACACAGTGCTCGAGGTGAGGCCGCACCAGCGCAGAGCAGAGAGGGACAATCACTTCCCTTGACCTACTAGCGATGCCGTGCTTGATGCACCCCAGGATACGGTTGGCCCTCCTGGCTGCCAGGGCACACTGCTGGCTCCTATTCAACTTGCTGTCAACCACGACCCCCAGATCCCTCTCTGCGGGGCTGCTCTCCAGCGTTTTGTTGCCCAGTCTGTACGTATAGCCAGGGTTGCCCCGTCCCAGGTGCAGGACCCAGCACTTGCTTTTGTAAAACTTCATGTGGTTGGTGATTGCCCAGCTCTCCAATCTGTCCAGATCTCTCTGCAAGGCCTTTCCACCCTCAGCCGAGTCCACAACTCCTCCAATTTTTTTTTTATAAAAACATTGAAGAGGACTGGCCCTAAAATGGAGCCTTGAGGGACCCCACTAGTGACCATCCACCTGATGTGGCCCCATTTACCACAACCCTTTGAGCCCTGCCTGTCAGCCAAGTGCTGACCCATCGTCTGATGTTTTTGTTTAGCTGTATGCTGGACATTTTGTCCAGTAGGATCCTATGGGAAACTGTGTCAAAAGCTTTGCTGAAGACCAAAAAGATCACATCAGCTGGTTTCCCTTGATCGACTAGATGGCTGATCTTGTCATAAAAGGAAATCAAATTTGTTAGGCAGGACCTACCCCTCATGAACCCATGTTGGCTGGGACCAATGACTGCGTTGTCCCCCAGGTGTGCTTCAATAACTTCAAGGATCATCTTCTCCGTAATTTTACCAGGCACTGACATGACACTGACGAGATCCTGTAGTATAGCTGAGACAGCCACTTTAGTTGCTACCTCAGTAGTAGGAATTGGTAATCTAGCTCCATAACTGCTTTATTTGCTGCCAGAATAATTGTCTTTTTGATTATGCATCAGATCTTTAAAGAAAAGCGTCTAGAGCTATAAGTCTAGAGATGGGCATGCTCCTTTTTAATATTAATATGATCTCATAGTGCTAGAATGAAAAGAATAGAAGTTTATTTCTCCACCCTGTAGAGAAACTGGTTGAGACAATTTGCACATCACAGAGAAGGCGCTCACTGGGAGATCTGGGCTGGAACTCCGGTTTGACTCCCTGTCTGATACCACAGCACTCCACTGCTGCCCCACTGCTAGGTAAGCCACCTGCTGAACCTCGGTGGCCAACAGACCTCTCAGAACCTTCACCTCTTTCCTCCTTAAGCCCCAAAAGTAGGAGTTAATCCTTGCTATTAGCAATTGCAATTAGCTTTTGCACCATTTTTTGTTTATCTTTCCTCCCCGTTTTGGGAACAAAAGCTGATCTTTAAAAACAAACTCTGTCGGCACTGGTAAACAGTAATTGTGATGACCACTAGTGCCAATACTGTTAAAGAGGAAGTTGGAAAATTCTTAAATACCAAGCAAGTGTTAGTATCTGGCTTCTTTTAGAAGGGGAGGGGGAGCTTATGCAATCACTTCCATCTTCGGGGGAGGAAAAGGCTGGATTTGGTACTTCCCTTGTCACAACCTCTCATCTTCTTTGCAAATGCTAATAGAAGAATTGTCTGTGCCCTGTGACTTGTTCCCGGGGGACTCTGCAAATGGCAGGGTAGCGTTCCATGGCCTCTGAACGGAGGAGGAGTGAGGCTGCTTTAAGCAGGATGGCTGGAGCAGCCACACCGGGGCTATCCTGAGACGCTGAATCATGCAGTCTTCAAGGAGCAACACAGAGCACAACCTTGTACATTTTCTAGCTTGGCAGATAGCTGATTAACAATATTAACTCTTGCCGTGCAGGTGTCTCAGTTGGTGCAAGAACAAGTGGTGTTACTGTGGAGAGATAAATAGTTTCCTCGTGAAACAGTTTGAGGATTGCTAGTCTCATACTTAGGCCCTGAGCCAGGCTTCACTTGCTAGGCTTTAAATGTACAAGAGCTGTCTCGCTGTCATTTGCTTGTATTAACAATGCAGAAATAGCTGTTCCCAAGGCTATCTTTCCCCCAGTGACATGGATATGTTGGAGTTGAGGCTGACGTAGCATGTGTGGTCAGCACCTTTTCACTAGTCACCTCTATGTAAGGTGGGCCCTTTCCATGCAGAGGTGCAGCGACTTTGATGTGGCTGCATTCAGCTCATGTTGAACCAAACCCAGATTTGACAGGTTCAATTAGCTCTAGCTATAGCAAAGCTGAGGGTGCAAAGAGGACTAATTTATTTTTAAAGTTCTTATATTTAAATGGCAGCTCAGGAAGCACACATTTTTCGTCCTTAGATGAATAAGGATCTAAAGAATAAACACAAACAAACAGCAGAAAACTTCCTGACTAAACAGAACGTACCTTCCCAGAGTAGTAAACTGTGAACTGGCGAAGTACAGTTTCCACAAAAATACATGTGCCTTGATATTCTGATGGGAAAGCCTTAAACTTCCATGTTTCTAGTTATTTTCATCACAATGGAAAACACTCCAGGTACCAACCCCCAATTTGGTGGTGGTTCTGGGTTTTGGAAGACTGTTTTTGTTGTAAATTCACCAGTGTAAATTTTGAAGCTACCACTAAGATACAAGGATATAATTTTAAAATATCTTTATAGATGCTTAACAGAATTCCCTCACTCTGCCCTCTCCCTGTACAACTTGTGCTGCTCTAGTTTTATAACACTATGATGAAATTAGTTATATAGGAAAAATAGGTTGTGTACGGAGAAACAGTGCAGTAACAAAACCTTTTTGTGGTCAGCATGGTGGCTTGGTGCCCTGGAAGGGCTGGAAATAAATAAATAAGTAAATAAATACTGTGCTCAGAGTTTTAAAAACATTTTGGAATTCAAAGAACCCAGCTTTTGCTCTACACAGAGTCTTTGGCGATCTGAACAGCTTTGTCACTGTGTTAGCTGATTAAGTCGAATTAGAATTTGACTCTGCATGTTTTGATGTAACTTGTCACAAACATATTCCCCGAGACTAGCAGAATGCCTAGTTGTTGTTTTCTTCTTTTCCCTAATAGAAGGGTTTATTCTTACAACTTCAGCTGTAGATGTTTCAGTCATTCAGAAGCAGTAGCTGGTTTCTGCATCACTGAAAGCACGGTCTCTGTGAACAGTGGGCTTGTACAGGAAGATGGCTAATTCTGCGTTCTAGTACAGAAAGCCGTTCAGTTAATAGCCTCACTGTGCTTTTAAGCTGGCTGGAAGACTCCATTATCTGTAACTGGCTTTTTTAGACATGACATGTTTGCTTTATTGCAGATTGTAGAAGTCTGGGAACAAAGGAAAAAAAAATACTTGTGGGATTTGTTTGATTAGGTATTATTGAAGTGGTCAGATGAAGCTAATCTTGTTGACTTCCTGTTCAGCAAGCAGTAAACTGATGAGTCTCCACTAAAGTTATGTTGCAGGCAATTGTGAAGAGTAAGAGCAGTACCCCTTTCAAGGTAGTGTAACAACATGTTAGAAATCTCATTTTAAAATGGGCTTGAAATAAAAAGTAACACTACAGAGATTTTTAACCATTTTTTTTAAGATGGCTGTAAGAACAGTACAGAACAATGTCTTGCACTCAGATTATTTTCAAGTGTTCATATTACAGCAATCTTATAGTATCTATTTACTACAGACAAACATGGAAGAAAAGGCCTGTGTCTTGCAGTGGAGTGGTTTAAATACAAGGAGGAACCCAATTCTATTTTATATTGTTTTCCAGCTAAGCTTGTTACATACTGTTAATTTTTTCCTTCAGCTTTAACAAAGCGAAGTTGCAGCTTCAACAGGAAAGTGTGCTAAAATAAAGAGCAGGCTATCACACAGCTGGCCCGTATTTCCACACCCAGTCCCTCTAAAGTGGGAGGGACTGCATTAGTTAAACATTAAGCCATTTTAGAATATTTTAAGAGTTTAGTTTATGCTTCACAAAGCACTTTCTGCCCACTAGGAATCATCATAATCTATGGATCTTTTCCCATCTAGGTCAGCAGCTTGTACCTTGCCTAGCTACTTAGATGGGGTTACTATCTGGTGGTAGCTCATTGGCCCATGCCAAGTAAATAGTTGCACAATTCCAGTCACATCATCATTCTCTCAAAAGTACATGGAGGTACATTAGGCAAAAGACATTGAGAACAAGGGACAGGTTGCTTTCAAACCCTTTCAATTTGATTTAAAGCCAGCCAGAAACATGTAATCATCTAGCAAGAAACCTGACTTAACCAAAACCAGTGGCAGGTCGTAGAAACAGACCAACACTTGCTACTGTTTTTGCACAACTGACTAGTCAGGACTGCCTCCAAAGCTCAATAATCTCCACGCTGATTTATGTTTTCATACAAAAAATTTAATAAATATTACTTTTCAAGATTTATTGCCAGGAACAACACAAAGATGCATTTTCATATAACACTAATATCACAATACAAGGTATCTTCATGATCTCAGTGGTTAACCACTGAGATTTCTATGTTTATAAGCCTTTTGATCTTAAACATTGTAATAGCACTTTGATTTCCTCACTTGTTAAGGCGGGCAGTGTAATCTATGGCAAACCTACACAGTGATCTTACTGGACATTCTACTGTTCAAGTATTCAACAACTAGCTTATTAGAATACTCCCTAAATGCAGTAGATTACAAAAAAGTCAAATCTACAAGTGGTTCAGTATTACATATTCATGGTGAAAAAAATAATCAGAATTTACAAAATAAGATTGCTGTGTTTCCAACTTCACACGCTAATTTGATATTTTAATTACATGCAACCACTCACATTTCATCTACATAAAGTAATAGCTCAGTTTTGTTCCCTTAAACTGCTTCTTAGCAGATTATCTGCCTGTCACTCGTTTTCAAGTCTAAAGCAGCAAAAAAATTTTCTAGTCTAATTATCTAAACTGCCTCAGTCAGTAATTACAAATAGTCTTAAAGTGATACTATGGAAGGTGTTTCAAACATTTGACATTGTACAAAAACCAGCATCAAGGCATGAAAGCCCATCCTATTAAAAATAAACTATTTTAGAACACCTTAGTTTTGGCATATAGGCAACATGTAACAAGAAAATAAATTCAAAATAAAGAAGCCACAAGCTTACAATGCTATCAAAAACCTTCAACTCTAAACACATACATATAAATAAAAAGGAATGATATTTTAAGGCTCTTGATTATTAAGTTAATAAATCAAATATACACAGTGATTAATAAAAAAGAATTATTTACATATCTATACAAACTTCTATTTTTGACACATTTTCCTCTTTAAATTCTTCATTTACCAGCAACTGCTGACAAGTTCCCCCCACCCCACCCCCAACAAAAATACAATAAAAAAATAAATAATAAACTTATTTTTGATAGTTGCTGTGGTTCCGAGCTGCAAAGGCACTTTCAAATACAGAACTAGTTGTACATCACCATAAAACCAATATACAAAAAACTCAGATTCAATAAATATAAATAAAAATGTATTATTCTAAAGAAACTGTATAAATTGGAACATCTGGCAGAAAAAAAAAATTAACACTAAGGAAGAGTAATAAGGCTATGTAATACCTTATGAAACATTTCCATGATGTATCAGCTACAGCTGAATTTACATTAGGGCACTTTTGACTAGTTTTGCATAGATGTGAAATGCAGCACTTGGTATTCCAGCCAACCACAGCAACTATCATTGCCAGTGTAAGCCAGCTTGTCAAAACTTAAATTAACACAGGGATTCTAAGTAAATAATAGCCTTAGACTCAAATATTACACAACAGTTTAAGAACTACAAGCTCTTGAGTGCCTTTATAATGATATTTAAAGGCCCTGCATGGCAGCACCCAAGTGTCTGCTATACAATGTACTCCATTCTATTTAAACTTTGTGCACTTTCCAAGTCTCTGTTGTCTTGTTTATTTGTCCAGTTTGGGTGTTTTGTAGGTGTGCTGTTGGGTGGCTTTTCATCTCTGTCTACCAAAGTGTACGCTGGCTGCTTGGCAAATCGGGCCTTCTGCTGGTGTTTGTCCATGTCATCTTCCTCCACTTCTGAATTGTGCGTCCTTATTTTGGCAATTTTAGAGTTTTTGTTTTCATAGTCTTTAATTGGGACAGTGTTTGCTCCATGTTTCTCGATGGGGTTTTTTATCTGGTTCAGCTGCTCCCTTACATTGTTGGTAGTGTTGTCATCAGATGCTGTGTGAGTATGGCTGCTCTGCTTTCTGCGTTTTCGAATGCACCAATAAAAAACAGTTACCAGGCAACAGATCCAGGCTACTGTTAAGACTGAGCTCAGTAATGGCACCAAAAAATCTGGAAGAGATACGAGACCAGTTAACCCTGCTGCAAACAAAGTGTTCTAGTCAAGGCTTTTCACAAAAGAGAAATCTCAGTTCTTAAGCCTTATTTATACATTGGGGTCCAGACAGTAATGTAAGGATAATCTCAGCTCTTTTAGAATATGGGGTGTTTAAAGTGAATTTAGTATTCTGAATACTGACTGACAGCCCCCATGGAAGAAGTCCTCCTCTCACCCCCAGAGCCAGTCATTGCAGGCACTGCTGCACTGCCCTGCCATGGCTCTCCTGGCCTGCGGGTCAATTGGCTGTGGTCCCACTCAAGTTATTTCTCCATTTGTGGCTGGCCGTAAGATGCCTTTGCCTGCCTGGTGCTAAAGGGGAACTAGTTGGATGCTTTTGACTCTGACATTTAATTCATCACATCTGGACAGTGTCATCACCGGGTCAATACATGGAAACTTTCAGAGCCAGCTAGACTTCAGTTCCTTTCTTCCTCCTTGTTTCTCCATGGAGAGGGCTGTAGACCTTTTAAGGGGTTAAGCCACTGTTCTAGAGCATTTACAGAACACTTTTTTTTTTAAATGCTATTTAAAGTAGTAAGATCCTGGTGCAAAACCTCCTTGTTGTTCCCACTTAACAGGGCCAACAGGCAGAGAAACTCAGAGTTGCTACAGATCTCAAAAGTAAGAAAAGCTTCACCTGCTTTGAAAGGCTATTCTAGTCATGAAGAACGTACGAGTTCTTGGAGACGGAGGAAAACTTACCTGTTTTGTTTTTAACTGGTCGCCGTTGTACTCTGACTTCCGCGACTGCAGCAATTAGTGTGTTGTTTCCATCACGCTTACTGACAAGGTCAATAATCTTATCTGTGATTTCTTTGATTGGGTTTTCATCTTCACCTATATCTTCAGCAGACTAAATAAGAAGTCATGCAATTAACACCAAATGCCAAATCAGATGTGTGGGTAATCTGCTATTTATAAACTTTCACAATCAGTTAAGCTTCTCAGTACTTTTCACACTTAAAACAACAACCAAAAACAGAAACAAAACAAAAATCTCAGCCACAGGCAGAAACTAATATTGCAAAATTTCTGTCCTCATCCTTAAAACAAAGGAAACAAAAAGCAGAGCTCAAGAGAACATAATAGAAAGTGTTTCAGTCCCTTATTACAGTTGCTAACAGAGGGTAGCTTTCAGGTATGCACATGTATCAGGATTTCTTCCCTGTTCTTGAAAGAGAACTGGGATGGAAACTGAACCGTGAGAAGTACTGACAAAGCCAGGAATTACAACTTTCATGAAATCCACATGTTATACTTACATCCAAGCAATTAACTACTATGACATTTAAACATATTCCAGGAATACTTACTATAGCAACATGTATTTCGTTGTTTGCCAAGTGCGAAGGCTCGCAGGTAATATAGATAGAATATTCAACAGAAACATTCTTCAGAATATTCAGATTCCTCAATTCACTGCAAATGTGTTCTGTGGTAAGGCCCTGGAGGAGACAAAGTGTTGTGTGTTTTTTTTTTTAAATATACATGCACATGAATACACACAGAATTTATATCTATACGTAAGTATATACAGTGATATACATTTTATTATACATATAAAAAATAAAATATACTGGCTTACATCAAGGCGGAGTTTGCCCTGAAGTAACAGTTCAAGGGAGGGGGGTGAGGGTGTAAAATTCCCTCCAAACCAGCTTTTGTTCTTCTCTGAACACAAGAACATTTAGGGTAGAACTTTGTATTAAGCCTTCTATACCTTCTGTTTTCTTTGATAATGAAGGAGCATCAGCTTTTACTCTACTTTTAGCAGTCAAGTAAGTTGTTTCACACTAGGGAAACAAGCACTTGTGGGCCACAGCATACTGAGTTATGTTTGGCTACTTACCGGTGCCATCATTTCCTTATTAAAGGTAAAGGTGATGTTGGCACAGTTGTCCTGGTAGTAAGAATCAGAATTGCATTTGGTCTTCACAGGTTGTTGATTAGAAGGCCAGCATTCACCCACTGCAGCACAAGGGTGAGTGAAACAGTGGTCTTCTTTAACAGGAACACAAGCATGTCCAGATGGGCATTCGTTATGACCTTTGGCATGTATTACACAAGGTCGAGGACCACACCAAACCTAGAAGAGAATAAATACTGATATAAGTAACCATTGGTTACAGAATGAAGACAGTATAACCCAAAATACGGCATAGTTGTACCTTAGAACAGGTGACTTTTCCATTCAAGCACTGACAGGTATTGCAGTCATCATCCCACTTAGCCCCATCTGGCATTACTCGGACAGTGGTAATGCAAGGCCTTCCTGTAACTGAAGACAGATTTAACAGAATTAAACAGCTTGAGAGAAAAAAAAAGTGGAAAAAAGCCCTCAATATTAAGTTCCTTTAAACCCAGTGATAAGCTTGCTTCTTCAATAAACATGGTATTTGCTTTAAACCAACAATAACCAAGCACTCTTCCCAGCCCCCACACAACTGCAACACTGTTAACATGCAATTATACAGGTCTTGCTACAAGCAATATGACCAGCTATGACATCTGAAATACCTTCTTGGCATCCTGGACCACTGCGACCTGGTGGGCAAATGCAACGGTAACCGTTAATTTCATCTATGCAAGTAGCCCCAAAGGCACAGGGTGAAGACTGGCATTCATTGATGTCTATGATGGGAAGGAAAAGGGAAAAAAGAGTTACTCTATATACTTTTATTTCAACAGAAAGAAAACTTAGAGGGATTCACCTACTGGAGCTTTATGTTTACTTTCTAGTGTCTACCCAGGGACAGATTCTTAGCAGCACCAGCAACATCTTGGAGCAACTTCTTTGAAGTTTCTGCTGCATGGCACTAACAAAGATCAAAACCTGACCGCTACGGCTACTTAAGCTTTTCAAGGGCAAGGACACATTCCTTCTCACACTAACATGCATCCTCTCCTACCCAATTCTTCAACTGACAGTAGTGTTAAACCCCTTCCAGTTGTATTGCTACTACCAAACTTCTATTGCCATGGCTGTTACTTAAAAAATAGTATTATGTCCTCGTACCTGTAATTATTATTAAATTACAGGGAAGTACATACATCACCTCAGGGCTTGTAGGTAGATTATTAATTGACAAGGTTTTTGGCTAGCACGCTTTCATGTCAAACACAAATCTGTGCCACACAAACACATTCTAACTTGGAAGACCATCTTGAAGGGTATTTTGCCCACCAAGAGGCTTCAGCTTTAGCTGAACGGAATTCAATATTTCTTTCATTTCCAGTGTAATTCCTGCCCTTCCCTACATCCTCTACAGATTTGGATACAAGTAGAGAAGACATAGGACATCTATCATAAATCTGATCTACCACTTAATTAAGTTGATTGTTTTGCAACAAGATTTAAGCAACAGAAAAATCAAAGTAGAGAGCCATCGAAGCACTTACTGATCCTGCAGTCAGGACCTGCAAAGCCTGGGGCGCACTCACAGCGGTACCAGTTGTCTCCATCCACACAAGTGCCACTATTGTAACTACAAAGAAAAGTAATTATGCGCATTAAAAAAACCACTACGAATAAATAGAATCTGGAATTTTAAGAAAACAAAAAAGCAAAAGATGAAAGACAAACATATTCAACTTACCAAGGATGAGGACTGCAGTCATTTGTGTCTGCAAAGTGAAGATAAACAATGTTAAACTTGCAGACTTTGGCTAATACAACTCTACTGACAGTAAAGAATGACTGAACTTCCCCTAATGCCCAAGTTACACGTAGCTCAACTTTAACAAAAATATGCTGAAATTCTCCACTAAATTGATTCCAGGCTTCCACCACAAAATTTGTTAACTACATTGTGGAACACATGTACACAGGAAGAGATTGTTGTAAAAGAATCTAACGGGGAAAAAAAAGTGGAAGCAGACTGAGCTGCTGGTAGAAAAAGAATGTGGGGAGAAAACAAGACAACATCTGTCTCCACTTAACTCATTTGCAACTTTCTCATGCCCAGGTCAAGGCTCTATCACATAAAGTCATTAAAAACAAAGATTCAGGTGATGCTAAAGCCTACATCAAACAAGCTTGCCCTTCTGGTTTCAATCTTGACTCCAAGAGCGACAGGATGAGCTAATGTTCTCATCATGCAGCACTCTGGAAAAGTTCAAGCAGGGATGACTTACTCTGAGTACATGTGGGTCCTTCCCAGCCCTCCTTGCAGACACAAGTGAAAGAATCCCCACTGACTACACAGGTACCTCCATTATGGCAGGGGTTTGGCAGGCAGCTGCTGTTCCTCGCTGTAACAGAAATGAGATTTACCACTACGTTGTTAGAAAGCCCTCAAATCTGAGCCAAGAGCAAAAACTGAGGTCACAGATTCAGTGCTGCATCTGCTTCCTGGTGATTATGCAGAGTATTTACCTATATTACAAGTGGCTCCTTCCCATCCTGCAGGACACATGCACTTGAAAGTGTCCCCCTCATCATAACATGTTCCTCCATTATTGCACGTTGCTTCATCGCACTGGCTGTCACCTACAAAAGACCCAACTATCCTTAATACCTGTGCTTTCTTAATACAATGCAGCAAGTTTAAGCATTGTAACTGAGCACGCCTGTTATGTTTTGGAAGTGCTGAACTTACGGGAGTGGCACGTTTTTCCTTTCCACCCATTTTTACATTCACAGAAGAAATCATTGACCAAGTCTCGGCAAGTTCCTCCATTGTGGCAAGGGTTTTTACTGCAGTCATTAATATCTAGATATATTAAGGAGAAAAAAAAACAAGCTAAGCAGTGTTTACAGAATTGACAAACACTTAATGTCTGAAAGGTGCCTGTTCTATCCCTAACTTGGGCTTGAGTTTCAATCATGGATTAAATGCTTAGGTCAGTGTATTAAAGCTTTAAGCACTGTCATAGACATGAGGAATATTTCACCTTGTTCCTCCATTTGTTTTCATTTTGTTTCAGTAAACAAGAAGTGAAAAGGTCTATTATGTAAACTATCCCATCAGTCAGGATAGGAGTTGAGTGCTTACTCCTCTTCCATCTGAGACTGAGGAAACAAACGTGACATACAGATATGCCCTTCCTAAAACAGCATTCTACACGAAGGGTTTCTTACAGGAAGTCAAGGGTACAGCAAAAAACTTGAACAGTAGGAGAGCCAGGTTCCACTCTGAGGGTGGTGTGGTAATTTGGGTTTAGTTCTCATTCAAATACATGTGACTCAGTGGAAAAAAAGATGACGATGTCCTCTGCAGCACTGGTAGCAAAGTTTGTTAAGTTGGCATTGTTTGCTATTGTCTGAAAGACAGTATAGGCCATTCTTTCCTGATACATCTTCAAGAGTTCTTATTGCAAAGAATGGTTAACTTACTTGTTTCACAATACGTTCCTTCCCATCCATCACTACAAATACATTTGTAGGAGTTGATGCCATCGATACAAGTGCCACCATTTTTACAGGGGTTGCTTTCACAGTCATTAATATCTGCAACAGTTTGGAGGAGAGGAGAAAAGAGAAGATAAAAAACCAGCACATCAAACTGGAAGTATAGCTACTGGAAGTTATCTTCTCATTGAAGACTATTTGCTGCTACTCCCACTTCTCCTTTTGAGAGCATGGGTAAGCAAGATAAAAGTTAATAAGATAAAAAGCTCTAAAACAATGCAGAGATGAAGCAGTGAGCCCATCACTCAGCAATTTGCTATTAAAAAGTAAAAATTAAGAAATCAGGAGTCCTTAAGATCCTTGTTAAACCCCGCTATTAGATACCTCAGACCTTGCATATACAAGGTTTTTTAAAATATACTTTTCAAGGCCAGAAGGTTCATTAGTGTGAACTTTCCCCAAGGCCTAGCAAATTCCAATCTGCCTCGCCCAACCAGGATATGAAAACTTAACACAGTTCCAAGGTTCACTGTGTTAGAAGAAAACCTTTGAGTAATCTGGGAGGAAAGGATGGAATAGTTTTCCAAGAACAGTACGGGACAGTAAAACATGTCTTTTTAGCTCTTACTCTCATGACAGTAGGTGCCAGTGAATCCTTTGTTGCATTCACATGTAAATTTTCCACCTGCTTGGCTCTTGCATTTTCCATGAGGACCACAGACATTTGAAGAAATGTAACGAACCCCTTCTGGTGTGCTGTTAGAAGCCACTGCCACTGTACAGCTGTCAATTACTGTAGAATAAAAACAGAGACCTGAGCGAGGATTGCCCATTCTATCCGATTTCTTAAATTAATAGCAACATCTTTATTTCCAGTGATGGATGTTTAAAAGACAGGCATATGCCTGCAGCTTTACAGTAAAAACACAATACCAAGTATTTGTGCATAAAGTAATCAGTGTCTTATCCAAGGTTAGCTGGACCACTTCCACGGCCAAAAATATATACAGTAAAGTGGCCTATTTAAAGCATATACTTTAAAGATCTTTTAAAGAGCTGCTATTTACAAATAGCGCTCATCTTTTCACACAAACAGAAGCATAAAACACGGCAAAATTCAAGCTTTTTATACAAAATCTACTCCACTCATTCCCCTACTGCAGCTGCGCTACAGCTTTGGCCAGGGGACAGGCAGAAACTGTTGTCTGTCGTTCCCATTCACCTGCGACGAAACACAAACCTTCACAAGGCGTTGTGCGGCAGTGATCTTTCAGGTGGGAGCAGTTTTTGCCTTCATAGTCTTCAGGGCAGTTACAGAAATAGTCCATAGCAAGATTGAAGCACTGGGCGCCGTTCTGGCAAGGATTTGGCTCACAATAATCTATGTCCAGCTGTACGCAGTGCAGAAAAAGGAAAGGGAAATAAAAATGGAAAAAAAAAGAGGGGGGGTAAGAAAGGGGAAAGGCTGAGTGAGACAGAAGTTTTATCATAGCTTTCGCTCACTATGACAAGCAGACATTGTGGAATCTGACCTTTTTATCTACTGCCTCAATGACTTGTTCATAACGCACAGAGTTTAGTTAGACTTGCAACTATTTCAACAGACAGCAGTCTTGATATTAAACAGCCCCTGAGAGTTAATAGTTAGCATGCAACAAAACCTGACATGCGAACACTTGCAGTCCCTTCAACAAAAAAAAGAATCTTCAGCAGCCCATGAGAATTTTTTGTTGGTTTCTCCCCCACCCCCCAATATATACTAATCAGTCACTTTCTTGGCAGACTGACAATGATATCAAGCACAACTTATATTATGGTTCACTGGATGCAAGGTATTCAGTGTACAGATCTAAAGTGCTGGTAGAAACACCACTGGCTGAGGGCCTGCTTTTCACCCATGCTTCTTACCTGACAGAGGTTTCCTGAGAAACCAGCGGGACACAGACATTGGAATCCATTGATTTCATCCTGGCAGTGACCCCCATTCATGCAAGGGTTACTCGCACATTCATTGATGTCTTTCTCACAGTGATCTCCTGCATAGCCAGGTGAACAGATGCACCGATAACCATTAACCAAGTCCTGGGAAGGAACAAGAAAGTTTAAAGTTAAGTGTTTTTTTTGCTCTTTCCTTACATATTTTCATTAGAGAGGAGGAAAAAAAAGATTCCAAAAACATATATTCCTACTATGTCTAATAACAACCTAAGAAACTAGCTCAAATTAAAACAAAGCAGGAATATTTAGGGAGTGTGGGTTGCAGAAAAATATCTATACACATACATCAGCCAGTAATAGCTTACTTTCAGAATTCTGAGTAGAACACATTAGTCTACTTTTTAAAGCAGAATATCTATATTTACAGTAGATAGTTTGTACAATTAGCCCATTCACTGGTGACACTGGCAGTGAAAATGAGTTCTTTATTGCAGTTCTATTCTACACATAGCCCTACATGCCCCAGTGTGCCATAACCTCTCCCCTTAAAGCAAAGGAGTTATAATTTATACCAGCTAATTGCTATTTTCCACACTACTTGTGTTGAGACTCAAATGTTTTAGTTACTGCTGCAAGTCTCTGGCAAGCCAAAATAAAACAAGAATGTCTTACCCGACAGGATCCTCCATTCTGACATTGTCCACGACAATCATTAATATCTGCAATAAAATTAGTGTAGTAAGAAAGCAAAAAATTATTTACAGTAGATAGAGTTCAAGTTTCTTTAAAACTGCAGCTAGATAAACCTTTTGTCAAGTTTCCCGCATGCCTTCCTTGAGATAAGGTTATTATAATGGGTGGGAACTTTTCCCAATTCTTTTACTAGAAGTAGTGAAACTTCACATCATTGTTTTACTCGCTTTATCGGAATATAGCTATGTTATGGACTAATGAGTCTGATAAAACTGTGTATTTTCATTCCACACCAACTACTCCCTTTCTAAGAGCATTAACTGGTGGGACTCTGTTTAAATGTGAGCTTAGAACTCAGTGGGGTATATACATATACACACACAATTAACCTGTAAGAAACCCGAGGATATAGACGCTTACTTATATCACAGTTGTGGCCAGACCAGCCAGTAATGCAGTCACAATAGTAGCTGCCAATCAGGTTCCTGCAGGAGTTGGCATTGACACAGGGTTTGCCCTCACATTCATTCGCATCTGAAAAACAATGTGAATGGCCAAATGCAGGGCTTGTAGCGTAGGAGGAGAAGAAAAAAGTCTACAGTCTGTTTTCACAGCAATAATCAGCAGTTCATTCAGATCTAAAAAGAACTTGCAATATACAGCTCCGATTAGCATGACTTGAATGAACAAAAGTCAATCATACATCAGTCTCTGAAGTCTCTTTCAATTTCTCTGCAATTAGAACATACAGGCTACGCTAATTATTTGATAATTACCCAGCCACTCATTAAGAGCAACTTCCCCCCCACACACACATCTCAGTCCAACATTTTGAAGGAGTGCTGCAGCCTGGTCATTGGGATTAGCGTGTTGTGTAAAGAATGCAGACAGCTCATTCTTCGTGAGATCATCCACATTTTGGAACCCAGCTGTGAACTCCTTGGCCTGGAGGAGTTGACATGGCTGAAGAGATAGAGCAACTTTCTCACAGGCTGAAGAAAGAAATACATGTGGGGGTGGAACTGGAAGGCACACGCATACACCCTCCCCACTCCAATGCATTTATGATTTCAAGTACTTCTGTTTGGCTTAGTTAACTATTTCCTTCAACATGCATCAAAAGAACTTTAACAGGAAGAAGCCTCTCTATGCCTTGAGACTGTTCTAGGCCCCAGTCCTGCAAACACAAGTTTGGTTTTCTACATTTCTTAGGCTTCGGAACTACAAACATGCCTGAAACAAAGAGCATGACTGCCCTTGCCTGCTAGACAATGAACCTTCCTGCATTTCCCCACCACTCCCCCCCAGCACCTGGAGCAACACAGGATGAAGAAAAAAAGGAGTTCTTACCTAGTTGGCATGTTTTGCCAGTCCACTGAGGTGGGCAAACACACTTAAATCCATCAACCAGATCTTGACAAGTTCCTCCATGACCACAGGGATTTGGAGAACAATCATCAATATCTGTAATGCAGAACAAGGAAAAGCTGAGCTCTGTTACCAAACAGGTAAGTGTCAGTAAGTGATAAATGGTTGCTGCTACTAGGATTTGTCCTGAGGACATGACAGACAACAGGACTTCTGCACAGAATTTCTCTGTCTACTCCAATTTTGGCAAAAAACTTTAAAAAAAGTAATAGTATGACAGGGGAGTTCAAAGTACAATGGTACAATGGAAGAAACTTAACACCCCTGGCCTTTTGGAAGTGGAAGTCAGATTTTGATACAAAGCAGTCTCTCAAAGCAGTATTTTAACAGCTTGCCAGAACACTACCAAATTTTACATTCTGCTTCTCTCCTGAAGCCATTGACCATTCTTTCTCCTCACATTTAACAAAAACCTCAGTACATGCAGAAGAGAAGAGGCTCTACCATGATATGAAATGGCTGCTAAGAACTGATGCTAAAGCTAGGAACGGTTCAGCGGGCTGCCCTGTATGTTTACCAGGGATTAGAGAGACAGATCTAAACAAGCAAGCTAGCACATTTTTAATACAATTTTCAAAGGCCTTACTATCAGTGCAAGTTGGTCCAGCCCAGCCAGGCGCGCACACACACTCAAATCCTGTAGACGTTTCCAAGCAGCTTCCTCCATTGTGGCAAGGATCAGACAGGCAGGCATGCTCCGCTGTGTCAGGATAAAGTATGTCATGGTAGAGACTGTAGCACCTGAAGCCACCCTTGCTCCCGCTACATGCCTCTGCTCTGGATATACCATCACCACCCTTGATGTGCTGCCCGCCTGAGCGAGCAGTAAATCAAAAAGCTACCAGCTAGCAGGAAGCCATCCTCTGTGCTAACTCACCAACCTCCTACCTTGCACCTGTCTGAATCAGAGCCAAACTAGGGAACTTGTCATGATCTCCCTGGCAAGTAGAAGGCTGATGTACAGAGATACAGACTGTTCATGATGAAGCATGAACAAGCAAGCCTGGATCTTTTTAGCGAGCCCAGACATCATAGTTAACATTAAAAATAGATTTTTCCCCTAAAGTCCTAAAGTACATCCAAGCACAGCCACTAAGAACTGGGAAGAACGAACTATCAGTGGCAGTTCAAGGGCTGCATCACTTACCGATTTCACAGTTCTGTCCCGAGTAACCCTCAGGGCAGGAACATTGGTATTTATCAGGGCCAGTGTTGCTGCAGGTACCACCGTTCAAACAGGGTGGGTGGGTTCCACAGTAGTTCAGATCTGCAAAAAGGTGAGGAGCGTTAAAAAGCCACAGCTGAAAAACAACAAACGTTAGCAATTGTGTGCTTTGCTCTATTGCTCTGCAGCCTCAAAGAAGGCTGTGCGTACATGTCTGCACACACAAATAGGACATGACAGAGCAAAGCACATATGCTAACACCACCAGAACTGCAGAGGACACACTGCTAAGTAGCCAAAGGACAAAAACCTCCCACCATCTTTCAGGAGGCTTCTTCCCTTGCTCCTGGGTGTGCTCTCTCCACATTAAGTCTGCCAGTGTTAAAACTGAAGTGTTACACTTGGCTATCCATAAGATTAGCATACCTTTGTCACAGAGCTGACCACCCCAGTTGGTTTCACAGAGGCATTGCCATGGTTCAATGCAAGTGCCATGGACACATCCTGGGTGTGGAATGCACTTATCACAGTACTGGCCTTGCCATCCATACTGACACCTTCATTTAACAGAGGAAAAAAATAATAAAAAAAATCAGAAGAGGAAAACAACTGGAAAAAAAAAAAATCATACAACAAGCCCCTTAGAATTGCTCTGCATAGATAGGACTGTAGAACTCCAAAGTTCGGAGAAAGGCTGGGGAGGTGGGGGAGAAGCTATTCAAGGTTTGTTTGATGGTTTCTTGTAAACAAACATTTTAGTAGTTTTGCCAAGGTCTCTGTAGCTGGCCTCCTGACAAAAGAATAACTGTTCTGAGAGAATCAGCATGAGGCCATTCAGCACAATAATACTCTTGGAGCCTCATTCAAATGGGGCAGAGAGGGTGGGTGTGCACTACAAATCAATCTCTGGGCTTTGACAGGGTGCATTATAAATTTGGGGGGAGCAGGGACGGGGGGGGGGGGGGGGGGGGG